>NW_013952755.1:14777-19526 GCF_001266775.1 Austrofundulus limnaeus | reverse complement strand
GACTCTGTCCTGTGTGTCTCCAGATGTTGGACCTGTCTGACTCTGTCCTGTGTGTCTCCAGATGTTGGACCTGTCTGACTCTGTCCTGTGTGTCTCCAGATGTTGGACCTGTCTGACTCTGTCCTGTGTGTCTCCAGATGTTGGACCTGTCTGACTCTGTCCTGTGTGTCTCCAGATGTTGGACCTGTCTGACTCTGTCCTGTGTGTCTCCAGATGTTGGACCTGTCTGACTCTGTCCTGTCTGTCTCCAGATGTTGGACCTGTCTGACTCTGTCCTGTCTGTCTCCAGATGTTGGACCTGACTCTGTCCTGTGTGTCTCCAGGCGTTGGACCTGTTGTCTCCAGCTGTCCATGCTAACGCTGCAGCCAGACTTCGAGCCAGCGTTCGTCGAGGAACTGCTTTCTGTCAGCTGCAGCTCTACGCTGAAGGTTTGATGTTTTTTAAATATTTCTGTCTCATACGTGCAGTTTGTCCTTCAGATGGACCAGGGGACAGCTGAGTCCTCTGATCTACCCGTGTCTGTCTTTCAGGGCTACAGGACTACGAAGCTGCTCTGAAGATCAACCCTCATAACAAGGAGCTGCAGGAGGACGCCCAGAAGATCAGAGACATTATCCAGGGTTCAGCTACTGGACAGAGACAGGATGCATGAGACAGGATGAGACACAAGACATGAGACATGATGAGACATGATGAGACACGACATGAGACATAATGTGACACAATGAGACATGATGAGACACAATGAGACATGAGACACAATGAGATACAATGAGACACAAGACATAAGACTTGATGAGACACAATGAGACATGAGACACGAGACATGATGGGACACAAGACATAATGAGACATGAGACACAATGAGACACAAAACAAGATGAGACAAGACACAAAGAGACATGAGACATGATGACACAATGAGACATGAGACAATGAGACACGTGACATGAGACAAGACATGATGAGACACAGATATGAGACATGAGACACAATGAGACATAGATATGAGACATGAGACACAATGAGACACAAGACATGAGACACAATGAGACATGAGACACGAGATGAGACACAATGAGACACAAGACATGATGAGACACGAGACATGAGACACAGAGACACAAGACATGATGAGACATAAGACAATGTGACATGATGAGACATGAGACACAATGAGACACGAGACACAAGGAGACACAATGAGACATGATGAGACACAAGACATGAGACAAGATGAGACACAAGACACAATGAGACACAATGAGACAGACTCTCAGGGACAGGAGTCCGTTGTTGAACCTTTCAGGAAACAAATATTTGCAGAAAGTTTTCTAAATATTTCTGTAGAAAAGATCAAATTTTATTTTGTCTTTTTTCAGGAAACTGATGAAAATAAACTGAAACTTAGAACTTTGTTTCAATAAATGTGAAATTAAATCATTTGTAAGAGTTACTGTTTGAGGAGATGAATTTTCTTTTGTTTTATTATTTGATTATTATTGTATGAAATTATTGTTGTTTGTTTTTTGAAAATGGGGCAGATGTTAGACTTTTTCTTCTACCTTTCATTTTATTTGATTTGTATTTTTTGTTGTGTGATTGTGTTGTTTTGTAATAAAGTGAATAAATTTCATATTAAAAAATAAATAAATAACCACAAAGCAGATGGAGACTTTTCAGGTTTATTTAAGAAAATATGAAGAGTTCTTTATCTGAAGGGACATTTAGGACATTTGACCGTCTTCCAGCAGCAGGGACAAATGTTTATCTGTACAGAGGAGGACATATTTACATGTTCAGGCACTTCAGGTCACTTCTTCCTGGATCCGTCCTCATGAGACCCTGATCTCCTCCTCAGACTCAGACTGAGACCAGTTCTGCTGGGGGAGCGCTGGCTCCTGGCTGTCGGTTCTGGTCCGGTCCAGGTGCTGGCAGAAGGCCCCGCCCACGTCCGTCAGGTCCGGGTGGGGGTTGGTTTTGGTGGGGAGGGTCTGCTGCCTGCAGCCCCCCGTCGACAGCAGCTCCCGCTCTTTGGAGTTCCTCCACTTCATCCTGCGGTTCTGGAACCAGATCTTCACCTGAGCAGAACCCAGAACCCAAAGGTCATCAGAGGTCAGAGGGTCTACAGGTCCGGGTCCAGACTTGACTGCCTTTAAACCTGAGTTTATAAACTCTGAAGCCAGAAAGACCTGACAGCTGTTCATTAAAGCTTCACATCAATCTAAAACCACAAGTTTCATCTTCTGCTTCAAAAACAGCTCAAATCAGAATAACAGCTAAAATAGCATCATGTCCAGAGATGAAGCAGCAGATTTGAGTTTTGAAGAATTAAAAACCCTCCGTGTGTTTTTCTACGAGGAATGTTTCTGTGATCAAACTTAAATCATTTTAAGTTTTAAGACTAACATTTAAAATTGAGCCAAACATTTAAAAAATCAACTTTAAAACATCATAAATCTGTGGAACAAAATCCATCAATCTAAAACTGAAAAGAAAACAACGCTTGTTTTCCCTGACTCAGCATTTAGTTCATTAAGTTCATTGAACTCTTAAATCAGCTAAAGATTAAACATTTAAATCAGCTAAAGAGACGTGATATTATTCTGACAAACCTTTTTATTCATTTACATTTTCACATTTGTGTCCTGCAAACATCCTCCACTAGAGGGCAGCAACCTGCATCATTGTAGCTGCAGAGGAGAAATAAACAACTGAATGCTAAACACGTTTTGGCTTTAGCTGCTCTTTCACTCATTTTAGCTGATTTATTACTCATTTTAGCTACTGTTTTACTAATTTTAGCTTCTATCCTACTATTTCTGCTGCTATTGTGCTCACAAGCTACTTTTTTTCTCTTTTTAACTGCTATCTTACTCATTTTAGCTGCTGTTTTACTCATTTTAACTGCTATTTTACTAATTTTAGCTGCTGTCTTACTAATTTTAGCTGCTGTCTTACTCATTTTAGCTGCTGTCTTACTCATTTTAGCTGCTGTCTTACTCATTTTAGCTGCTGTCTTACTCATTTTAGCCACTATTTTACTAATTTTAGCTGCTGTCTTACTCATTTTAGCTGCTGTCTTACTCATTTTAGCTGCTGTTTTACTCATTTTAACTGCTATCTAACTCATTTTAGCTGCTGTCTTACACATTTTAGCTACTATTTTACTAATTTTAGCTGCTGTCTTACTCATTTTAGCTACTATTTTACTAATTTTAGCTGCTGTCTTACTCATTTTAGCTGCTGTCTTACTCATTTTAGCTACTCTTTTACTCATTTTAGCTGCTGTTTTACTCACTTTAGCTTCTGTCCTATTTTTGCTGCTATTGTGCTCATATAAGCTACTTTCTCATTTTAGCTACGGTCTTACTGATTTTAGCAACTTTTTAAATTTACGCTTCTGTTTGCTCATTTTAGTTGCTTTTGTAGCATACAAATTTAGCTTCTAGCACATTTTAGCTACTATTTTGCACACCTAAGCTACTTTTTGCTCATTTAACTGATGTCTTACTCATTTTAGCTACTATTTTACTCATTTTAGCAGCTGTCTTACTCGTTTTAGCTGCTATCTTACTCATTTTAGCTGCTGTTTTACTCATTTTAGCTTATGTCCTATTTTTGTTGCTATTGTGCTCACATAAGCTACTTTTTTCTCATTTTAGCTACGGTCTTACTGATTTTAGCTACTTTTTTAATTTAAGCTTCTGTTTGCTCATTTTAGTTGCTATTATAGCTACAAATGTAGCTTCTGTCTAACACTGTCTACTGCTTTGGACACCTAAGCTACTGTTTGACTGATTTCAGCTACTGTTGTACTGTCTGGTGTTTCAGCTGAACCTGGTCTCAGAACCAAACCCAGTCGACCCGGTTCTTGTGGTACCTGGGAGTCCTTCAGGCCCAGTTTCCCGGCCAGTTTCTTGCGGTCCGGTTTGCTGATGTACTTCTGCTTCTGGAAGGTTCTCTCCAGGGCCTTCCTCTGCAGGTCTGAGAACACGGCCCGCCTCAGCATGCCCCTCCTGGGCTTCCCCCGGGGGGCCAGGGGCCAGGAGAAGGTTCCCGGGACCGGAACCACCAAGGAGGAAGAGGAGGCTGAGGGAGGAAGAAGACCAGGGATTTACTTTTAGTTTTCATCTCTATGAAACAACAAAACCTGTTATGGTCTGAACGCTGACTCAGCATCTTACAATGCTGAGTCAGCGTTCACACACTTGTTTTCTCTGTAGACCTTGGACCCGGACCCAGACCAGGACCTGGATCCAGACCCACAGAGAAACCTGACTGTTGCCATGAATGGAGAGGAAAGGCCGTGGACGGGTCCAGTTGTTCCAGAACCATCAGAAACGGGTCAGAACCGAGTTCAGTCTGATACCAAATCTGTCCGGTGCCGAATGAGATATTTTACTAACAGATGTTCTGCTCCACCTGTCACTTCATCTGGTTCAATGTGTTTGTTAGTAAAATATCTCCTGAACCACTGGACTGATTCTGATTGACTCAATTATAAACGGCACACACAGGTCCAACTGGGCCTGATACAGAACCATGCTGGTCCAGTACAGGAGGAGCATCCTCAGAATAAAAACAGGTGGTTTCTGGACCCACCTGTGAAGCAGGAGGTTCTGATGAGGGGATGAAGACTTCCATCAAAGACCGGCAGAGTCTGAAGAGTCTGAGCTGCAGAAGAAAACTGCTGAGTCATGATAAGATTCCGTTTCTCCTGAAGCTGAACTTATTATTATTATTAT
>NW_013952755.1:5922-10859 GCF_001266775.1 Austrofundulus limnaeus | reverse complement strand
CAACCCAACAAACGTAGTGTAACAACCCAACAAACGTAGTGTAACAACCCAACAAACGTAGTGTAACAACCCAACAAACAAGCTGTAACAACCCAACAAACAAGCTGTAACAACCCAACAAACAAGCTGTAACAACCCAACAAACAAGCTGTAACAACCCAACAAACGTAGTGTAACAACCCAAGAAATGAAATGTCTCTCACTCAGACATCTTTGTTGATGGGTAGCAGCTTCCTCCAACCCTGAACAGAAATAAGTGTATAAAAAAGTTATGGATAAAAAACCTTTAATGGGCTGCAGAACTTTTGCTTCGTTCCATCACAAAGCTGAAGTTGTAAAATCTATTTTTTTAAATCTGCTTATTAGTTGTTCATTTTATCTAAATAATAATAATTTTGTTTGGGTTAATGGTACATGCATGCCATAAAAAGACCATAATATTATGTTGTGTTCATGTCGAAGCATCAGAACTCATGTAGTGACTGAGAAAAGCTCCTCAGTCTCAGTCTGTGCTGGTGGAACAGAACAGATTAGTCAGGCCTTTAGTGTCAAAATGAGCCGACAAGCATTAAAGTCATATTAACTTTTCATTAAACATCAGCTCGCTCTGTGGACTCAGACACATACACAATGCTGCTGCTGCTGCGTGTGTGTGTGTGTGTGTGTGTGTGCACCTGTTTCATCAGCCTTCAGACCTGAATAGACCCCTCAGAACAATACTCAGTGAGTGACACACTGTAAAATGTTACATTTGGACTCGCAGTTGTTGTGTTTAATGATCTGTGTGTCACAAAAGAAACATACATGTTCAAAGATATAATGAACAAATAATAACAGCAGTTTATAGATGGGTGAGGGCTGGTGTCTGGGGTTAGAGAAGACCTGCCAGCTGATCCCCAAAAAGAAGATAAAGAAAAAGTTTAATATTTCAATAAAAATCTAAAGGAAATTAATCGAATGGCCTTTTGATTGAATTTGAACAAATTCTGTCAGCCAAGGTTTATTGTCACAAAGACGCACTGTAGAATTAGTGTTTGGACCTGTAGGTTTATTCAGTCAGGAAGCAGCTTCCCTTCAGTCAGTGTAGAAATGATAATATGTTTATGCTTTTGAAGATTTAAAACAGAAAGGGACCGATGACTCATTCCTGAGGTACACCAGCTGAGTTATTGAGGACGTATTATGAGCCATTTTTCACAAAACTGTTCAGTTCTGAAGAGTGTCTCAGTGTTGTTGATGTAAACATCTAAACATGAAATAGATGTGGGACATCTACAAGTCTACATTCACAGTTTATATTTATTTTTGCACCAAATAAAGGCCTTGATTAAATTATCTGCACCACAGTTACTCCTGTATGAAAAACGATTATTACGATTAAAACTTTTAAAAACACAATTACTAAAAACTTTGATCCATCATTGCATATAAACTATGACTTAATGATGACTGATTTTTCTCTGGTTTAGTCACAGTGCCTGAAGCGAGCAGCAGAATCTGTCAAATGAACATCTCAGGATGAAACTGTCTGCTGGCAGCCAGCAGGCCCATGAATTTTCATCAAGCTCCATCAGAGTGTGAGAACGTCCTCGCCGGTTTGAATTCATACAATAAAAGTAAAACTTGACCGAAGAGATTAGTCCGTGTCGCTGACAAATATGAGAAATGGCTCGCCTCGGAGTCCCCAGCCCAGCCCGGGGATGCTTGTGGCACAGAGCACGCTCGTTGAATGCTCATTAGTTGGAGATTGGTCATGGGAGCTCAGAGCTGCACATCGCTGTGCTAACAATCTTCCCCTTTATGAGAGCTTCCATTCTTCCATTTAGGGCCCATTCTGCTCTAATCGTATTGGAGTCTGGTAACGTTCTGCGGGCCTTCAGCAGGAGGCTTAAAGCACCTGGCAGGTTGTTTAGAGTGAAGCTTGTAAATGCCTGTGGTTAAAATGGGCTCCAGAACAAGCCAAGCACTGCCGGGGAAACGGGGAGGGGGAGCGATGTGGTTGTCAAGTCCAGTTTCGGTTTGGGGTTTTTGTCAGGGGAGCGAGGAAACAAAGTGACCGGGCGGACCTGTTGCTTCAGAACCAGAGGAAACGGACACATCCCAGGTATCTGCAGCTCCAAACAGGTTCAGAGATTTACTGAAGAACGCAACAAAAATCACAGCTTCTGAACAAATTATACAACTTACCTTTACTAAAGTGAAGAACTGTAGAGTTGTTTTAACCAGGACCACCTTCTTCCACCTGTGTAACATCACTAAAGTTAGAAACATCTTGTCCAAAAATGATGCAGAAAATCTGATCCAAGCATTTATCACGTCCAGGCTGGACTACTGTGATTTTTTATTATCTGGGTCCAAAAAAACTCTTTAAAAGTCTTTGTTTGATCCAAAATCCCAGCCGTTCATTTGCAACAAAACATGACTCGTTAGTCCCAACCAAGATAACTGCTAATACTAATGTTAATTTGACACAGAGCTATAATTTTGCAAGTTTTAAACACAAGCTGTTTAAAATGAATGTAGTCATAGCCGAGAAACTAGCTGAATTCAAATACAAAATCCAAGATGGCTACCAAAGTTAATTTCAGATGGCTATAAACACAGCCATTTTTAATTCCAAGCTGAAATTTGTTGTGGTTGTAGCCAAATTATACAACTTACCTTTAATTAAGTGAAGAACTGTAGTGTTGATTTAACCAGGACCACCATCCTCTACCTGCATAACGTCACTAAAATTAAAAACTAAAATTAGAAACATACTGGGCCTCATGCAAGAACCGTTCGTACACACAGATTTGTTCTTAAGTTGTGCGTACGAGTGATTTAGGAGAATTTGTGGCATTCACCAATGTTTTCTTATTCTAAGATTTTTTTCAGATACGAACTAAATTCAGGAGTGGTCCAGACCTGTCGTAAATTTTACCAGCAGGGTGGTACGGTGTGCAGGGCTGTGTCTTCTGAATAAATGAAAATGATTTAACACAGTTGTTTATACTTTTAGCAGCTCTTTTTATTCCACAGCTGACCTGCTAAAAATGACAGATTTTCTTTTCTGGATCTCTGACAGACGGACTTCAATCTCTGAACTCGTAAAGTTTTTCTTTTTAGTTTTCACTGTCATTTTCATGAATGGACACTTCCTGATATCTGAGGCAGGAAACACAGCCTTATATGGTGTTTTTGGGGTGGTAATTATGCTAATCTCCTCTCGCGTGCACGAGCAGCTGGATACAAACAGGTGGAATTTACGCAGCTCATTTACACACTTTTCCTGAAGATAGAAGAGTTTGTTGAATCTGACATAGCATGTTCGTACGAACCCTTTGTACGAACAAAAGTAAGAGAAATTTAGGAGAAGAATACGAACATGTTCTTGCATGAGGCCCAATTTGTCCAAAAATGATGCAGAAAATCTGATCCATGCATTTATCATGTCCAGGCTGGACTACTGTAATTCTTTATTATCTGGGTGCAAAAAAGTCTTTGATTTAAAATGCTGCTGCTGGAGGTCTAATACTTCTAACATACAAAGCTCTCAACAACCAAGCTGCGTCTGATATTAAAGATCTTATTGTTCTATAAGCAGGTTTACTTGTGTTTCTACAACAGGAAGCAGATCTTTCAGTTCTCATCATCCAGCTCGTTAACTCGTTTCGTACCGGTGCAGCTGCTTCATCCCGTTTGTAAACATCATTTCCTGTTTTGGTGCCGTGTGCATATCATCAGATAAATATCAGCTTCTTTCTGGCCCTCGGGGTACTTCAGAGCGGATTTGGTTCGGGCCTGGGGGGGATTTGAGGAGCCTGGGGAAGCACCTTGTCCTGAGGCCTGCGTTAAGCTGGGCTGACGGGTTGAGCAGAGGGTACGGGGCCACAGACTCAGATCTCACTGAGGTGAAGGGACCAAGGTTAGAGCGAGGCTCCAGGATGAATACAGCTCGTCTTATTTCTGAGGCGGCTGAATACAAGGACGCCGGCGCAGCGCTGCGTGGCCAGCAGGTATTCAGGCAGGCCACGCCACATAATTGGATTGAATGCCGGCCACGGTATTTATGTCACTTCTCGTCTTGTCAATCCCATAACAGGCATGGCAACGGCGTGGGGATCTCCCATGGTGACGGGACTTTGCCTCATTCAGACGGGACGCAGAGAAAAGAGCCAAGCCTCATTAAATTCACGTTTAATTCTCACTCAAACCGTTTTAAGACTGCTGGTATTTGCATAACAGGGAAAAAGGACTCTGCCTTTTCAGCGTGCCTGTGTGTGCGACAGGGAACAGGAACAGTGTTGTAATTCAAAGTGTTTGCTGGGCTTATATATGCATACGCCCAGGGACAGGCGTTCTCACACGGATCAGCAGCGGACCGCCGGTTCTCCACTTTCAGACCATCTCTGTGATGGCATTTCCACACAGCGTGACACAATCATCAGACAAAGAGCAAACACAAACACAGAGTCTGTCCTGCTCAAACAGCAGCAAAAAGAAACTTTCAGAGGCCGGGCGAACAGCGACGCGTTGGAAAACACAAAAAACAGGAAAATCAGAAACATTTCAACGTTTGATGAAAGAAATTATCTTCAGAGAAACATCAGAGACTCCCGACGAGATGAGGAGGGAGATTAGACCAACCAGGCGTCTGAGGTTCAAACCCCCAACAGAGACGGAAAGAAAGCTCCGAAAACAGCAGCAATAAAACTTTTCTGTTCAAATCAGACGAGTTTCTGTTCAAATCAGACAAGTTTGTTCAAATCAGACGAGTTTCTGTTCAAATCAGATGAGTTTCTGTTCAAATCAGACGAGTTTCTGTTCAAATCAGATGAGTTTCTGTTCAAATCAGACAAGTTTCTGTTCAAATCAGACGAGTTTCTGTTCAAATCAGACGAGTTTCTGTTCAAATCAAACAAGTTTCTGTTCAAATCAGACAAGTTTCTGTTCAA
>NW_013952755.1:3910-4633 GCF_001266775.1 Austrofundulus limnaeus | reverse complement strand
ACACACACACACACACACACACACACACACACACACACACACACACACACACACACACACACACACACACACACACACACACACACACACACGTTATGATATGTCTGCACATGCGTCTGCGTGTGTGTGGTTTGATCTGGGTTCCTGCTGCAGTCCATTGTGTCTGGGCAGGAAACAGCTAATCCAGTCCCATCCAGGCAGCCGGGCTTCTGCTGCTCCTATAATCTGAGCGGCAGGAGCTCCGTGCTGCGAAACAGAACCAGGCCGTCCCTCCACCAGCGGGTCGGTTCTGTCCCGGCTCTCTGGGAACTAAAGAAGGTACGGTTTCAATTTAAAGTCAGAGGAGTTCGGCCTCCGAGTCCCTCAGGGGTCAGAGAGGTTAAATCCTGTCAACTCCTGCAGACCTGAAGACATTTATTACAGAGAGCGGAGACCGACCTCGCTGGACATGGTCCAGGAGTCCAGGTGTTACAGGGGTCCAGGTGTTCCAGATGGTCCAAATGAACCAGGTGCTCTAGGTGGTTCAAGTGTTCCAGGTGGTCCAGGTGCTACAGGAGGTCCTGGTGGTCTAGGTGGGTCCAAATGTTCCAGGTGTTACAGGGGTTCAATTGTTCCAGGTGTTTCTGGTGGTCCAGGTGTTCCAAGTGTTCCAAGTGTTTCAGGTGGTCCAATTGTTCCAGGTGTTCCAAGTGCTCCAGGTGTTCCAGGTGGGTCCAGGTGGTC
>NW_013952755.1:1401-3726 GCF_001266775.1 Austrofundulus limnaeus | reverse complement strand
TCCAGGTGTTCCAGGTGGGTCCAGGTGGTCCAGATGTTCCAGGTGGGTCCATCTGTTCCAGGTGTTACAGGGGTTCAATTGTTCCAGGTGTTTCTGGTGGTCCAGGTGTTCCAAGTGTTCCAAGTGTTCCAAGTGTTTCAGGTGGTCCAATTGTTCCAGGTGTTCCAAGTGCTCCAGGTGTTCCAGGTGGGTCCAGGTGGTCCAGGTGGGTCCAGGTGGGCCCAGGTGGGTCCAGATGGTCCAGGTGTTAAAGGGGTTACATTGTTCCAGGTGTTTCTGGTGGTCCAGGTGTTCCAAGTGTTCCAAGTGTTTCAGATGGTCCAAGTGTTCCAGGTGGTCCAGGTGGTCCAATTGTTCCAGGTGTTCCAGGTGGGTCCAGGTGGTCCAGATGTTCCAGGTGGTCCAGTTGTTCCAGGTGTTCCAGGTGGGTCCAGGTGGTCCAGATGTTCCAGGTGGGTCCAGGTGGTTCAGGTGTTCCAGGTTTTCCAAGTGTTCCAGATGTTCCAGATGTTCCAGGTGGTCCAGGTGGGTCCAGGTGGGTCCAGGTGGTCCAGGTGGGTCCAGGTGGGTCCAGGTGTTCCAGGTGGGTCCAGGTGGTCCAGATGGTCCAGGTGGGTCCAGATGGTCCAGGTATTCCAGGTGGGTCCAGATGGTCCAGGTGTTCCAGCTCCTGGATGTAAACAGGTTTGCATCTTTTCACAGATTTGATCTAATCCATGAGGACCACTGGGACCAGTGTGTTCTGGGACTTTCAGAACCTGGATCAGGGGAGAGGCCTCCTCCTCCTGGACCTGGTCTAGTTGATCCTGGTTTTAGTCCATTTTATTTTGACGGTCTCTTCCTGTTTGTTCTGTAGAAATAAAGATGATGGTTCAAACCAAACCTCTGAACTGTAACTTTAAACTTTATAGTTTTTATTTATAAGTCAGGTTCTGCTCTCAGACAGTCAGAAGAAAAGAATTTAACTTGTTCCGTCCAGAGAACAGATTTCATGTCAGTGAAAATCAAAAAACTATGATTTTCATTTTACAAGCTGAGCTTTCAGCTCATCAGCTACAAGCAGAGACTCGTGTCCTCCGTCACTCAGGGACAAACCCAGAAAGGACATTTCCTGTCCGGTCTGAAGACAAACAGCGAGCGTGCACAGAGACACCAGCTCATGTTGGTGGTACGCTGCGGGGGGGGCCATTCAGGCCACTTCCTGTTCCAGTGTTCATGATCTCAGATGGCCTGAAGTCAGCAGCTCGCTGCCAATAAAGGAGGATTTCCACATTTCTTCCAAGTTGACGCTCCTTTCAGACCTGGAGCTGGAGCTGAATGGGAGGTTTGACTGAAGCCACTCAGCGGTGGTCTCACAGTGGGCCCTATCTGTCATCCATGACTGAGTGTGAGAGCAGGAACCAGCCGGGGACGGCTCCTTCACAATAAAACACAAGGCAGGACTTTTAAAACTGTTTCAGCAGGAAATAAAACTTTCAAATAAGAAGAAAACTGAAAACGATGTGAACAAGTCAGCTGAATTACAGCTAAAATGTACTGAAGCAGCTAAAGAAGCTGAACACGAGCCAAACGCTACATGTAGCAAAAAGAGTAAATTAACAAAAACAACCAAAAGCTGAAACAGATTTAAACAGAATAAAACTTTAAAAAACTTAATGTGTTTCTGTGAGAAACATATTTTAAATATAAATAAATAATTTGAATATAAAAGTTACAAATAACAGAAGCGACACCAGCCGAATGTTTTGATTTATGAGCAGCTAAAATAACTAAATCTGCAGAAGATGAAGTATCTGGTGTGTTTTTAGTTCACCTTCACTGAAATATCTCACTCTCATGGTCCTAGGACATAGTACAAATACTGTGTTAATGTAGTATAAATACTGTGTTAATGTAGTATAAATACTGTGTTAATGTAGTACAAATACTGTGTTAATGTAGTATAAATACTGTGTTAATGTAGTATAAATACTGTGTTAATGTAGTACAAATACTGTGTTAATGTAGTACAAATACTGTGTTACTGTAGTACAAATACTGTGTTACTGTAGTACAAATACTGTGTTTATGTAGTACAAATACTGTGTTACTGTAGTACAAATACTTTGTTAATGTAGTACAAATACTGTTACGGTAGTACAAATACTGTGTTACTGTAGTACAAATACTGTGTTTATGTAGTACAAATACTGTGTTACTGTAGTACAAATACTTTGTTAATGTAGTACAAATACTGTGTTACGGTAGTACAAATACTGTGTTACTGTAGTACAAATACTGTGTTTATGTAGTACAAATACTGTGTTACTGTAGTACAAATACTGT
>NW_013952755.1:0-290 GCF_001266775.1 Austrofundulus limnaeus | reverse complement strand
GTACAAATACTGTGTTACTGTAGTACAAATACTGTGTTACTGTAGTACAAATACTGTGTTACTGTAGTACAAATACTGTGTTACTGTAGTACAAATACTGTGTTAATGTAGTACAAATACTGTTAATGTAGTACAAATATTGTGTTAATGCAGTACAAATACTGTGTTACTGTAGTACAAATACTGTGTTAATGTAGTACAAATACTGTTAATGTAGTACAAATACTGTGTTACTGTAGTACAAATACTGTGTTAATGTAGTACAAATACTGTTAATGTAGTACAAATAC
>NW_013952754.1:576806-588125 GCF_001266775.1 Austrofundulus limnaeus | reverse complement strand
TGTGTGTGTGTGTGTGTGTGTGTGTGTGTGTGTGTCCTTGTACTTGAGTGTCCTTCTAAGCTTATGGAGAAGTAAAAAGTGAATGTCTCAGTGCTGTATTAAAAGTCCTAATAATAAAAAAGCAGCTTGGATGTTCTGGTTTGCTGAAGAAGGTTAATTCAGAAAAGATGCATCAAACTTTAACATAAGACTTAAAACAATAGAAAAGAAATGTGTGTTGTTGACAGATATTACCACATTGTCACACACAATCTCTAAGAAAAAACATAAAGCCTACCGAAAGACAGAGTCATCACGTCTTTCAAACTTTTTTAGTTTCACAATGTCCAGTAGCTTCAACATATAAATGTATACAGAAACACAAACATGCATGCACTTACAAGACAAAAAGTTTTAAATTCACCTGCACTTCTATTTAATCAAGTCCCTAAAAATGACTAGAAAAGTCTTGCACAAATGAAAAAAAGATAACATGTTTTATAAAAATCATTTCTTATTAAACTGAAACATACAAACCTACGTTAGTGGAGGTGAGAAATGTTAGAGATATGTGACATAATTGTGTCAATAAGCGTCAACCTCATCTCAATAAAATATTACTGGTGAGTTGTTAATGCTAAACGGTAGGCTTTTTTTACATGTGCAAAATATTTAGCTAGCAACTACAGTAACTCACGGCACATGAAGCTACTGTCTCTATGAATGATAAACAAGAGTGTGTGTATTTATATTTGTTGCATTTTTATGACTTGTTTCTGGCATACACACCTACTTTGTCAAGACCGGTATTCCTTATGAAGACGAAAGACCTGTCCTAATATGGTGTAGCTCCATATTTGGGTCGGGAGTCAGGTTTAGAACCGAGGTGTAAACTGAGTTTAGACTAGGTTTAGGGAAAGGTATGTGCAGGGGGTTTATGCTTAGGTCATATAAATGACTGGAAATGAATAGAAGTCAAGGAATGGTCCTAATAAGGATAGAAATGCGACTACTTACTAGATCAAAGGTAACTACTGGGGGCATTGTAATGTAATTTCTTTCACAAATAACATAAATTACCATTATTAATGCATGTTTTCATTAAGTGCAGAAGACTGTCCAGTTTTGCATTTGCAAAAAAACAAATAATAATAATAATAATAATAATAATAATAATAATAATAATTTGATCAAAAGGGCACTTGTAGGCAAGGCACAATAGGGGCAGGTGCTTCAGTAATACCACCCCCCCCCCCCCCACACACACACACACACACACACATGCCCGCTCCTTATCTTAGAAAAACAAGCATCATTGTGAGATAATGTCATAAATAGCTTGAAAGAACAAGCAACATTATCTTGAAGCAATAAGAGAAATGACTTATTTTAAGATAATTTCATAAAAGTAGCTTTCTAAGCATATCCTCGTTAGACTTCTATAGAAAGCCCATGCATTAAGTGAAAAATAATTAATTTAAGTTTAATTCAACATGTTTTTTAAGTCACAAATGCTGGACGTGCATAGCACGGATAGAGTGCAAGCAGAATTATTTGTGTATGTTATAATGAATACAGACGTGTGTAACATCTAATTTGAATTAACACAAACACACATAATTACCTCCTAAATCCAGTTTCTACACATGATCTTGTACAAAAATTACTGCAGCTTCAAGGATGAGGCTTTCATTGTAGTTTAACATGTTGGGAGTGTAGAACTGAATTTTGATCAAGATAGGCAGCAGCTTTCCTGCAGCTTAAACTAAAAGAAGCAGCTAAAAAATGGTGTATGTGTGTGGATGGACCAACAGATGGGTGTATTTTAATTATTAGTTTTTCATGCAGGGTTGTTTAAAACATTGCCTAAAGTAGCCTAAATTAGAAAAGCTTCATGTTGAGCTTCAGCTTCCTGTGCAGACAGCAGAGGTTCAGGAGTTTTAGACTCTGTGTGTAAATGTTTATTAGACATTGTAAATGACATAGCAGTACAACAGGAGCCACCGTTGGTAAAATATGCAAAGTTCTGCTGTTCCTCAAATGTGAGGCTGTGTTGTGGTCGTGTCTGTTTAATCACTGTTACTAAAATAACAACTGTCTGGCCTTCAAACAAAAGCAACCCTTCCTGTCGTGTCCATTCTCCCTATGTAAAAGTGACAGCGGTGCAGATTGGGCTATTTTTATCCCAGTGATATTTATTCTCAGAGAAAACAGTAAGCGAGATCGCTCAAGGTCAGCGAGACCTGTTTACGCCAAGCATTGTTGTCCCATAAATAACTAATAAACAATCCCTGTTGGAGACTGGCCTTACGTAAATTGCAATGTATTGCAGGGTCTTGCTATTGTGATCAGCATTTTGCCTGACCCTTACAACTCCTCGTGTCTTCAGCAAATATAACAGATGTCACCCAGACTATTTCCTGCTCTCCTCTTCCTGACTTACTGTGCCGAACAGGCAGGTCAGGTGACTTTTTAAGCTGCCTTTGTCCTGGTATTCACTGAATGCCTTTATAGTAAAATTTTCAAGTTAGTTCAAAGTCAGGGTTGAGGCATCTATTTAAAGCCCTATGTTGTGGAATTTTTGTTGAAGTCACGTCACACGCGTACCCAATAGAGATGTCAGATCAGCTGGGAAAAAAAGGCCTTTGCAAATTCAAATATTGCTTTGAGAGACCCCTACACCTTCTGATTGTTATCTCACTGAATGTCAGAAACAAGAAAATCCTTGTACATCAAACTCTGTGTCTCTAAGACAGACATGAGCCAGACCCTTTTTTAGGACTGTATTGAATTATTCGAAACCATCAAAGGGCCACACAAACAGTAAGCAATAACTATTCTGGTCCAAACCCAGAAATCTGATTGGTCCCCTGAAATGCCGCTGTCCTCTCACTTCTCAGTCCTTTGCCCAAGAGCAATGATTGTTGATGCAGTGCCTTGTGCAAACGCTTGTGTTGCTAATAGGACAAATAGGAAAGTCCAGCATGAATCAAGGTTACAGAAGTCTTCTTCTCCTCTTCTTAAAGGGATCCCTGATTACTTGTAATATTACACATTATTTGATTAAAAAAACAAAAGACTGTAAAAATATTATAGGCTATGTAGTTTTTATAATACTTTTCAAAATGTCACACAGATGGCACCATTTTATTAACAAGCTAATATTGTTAGCTCAAGACACTGTCTATATTTTATTTATATATGTGTATTAGCTCAGTGCTAATGCAAAAACTAACAGGCTAAACTGAGGTTCTTCAATCCATCAAGCAGCTCTGTCGTCCTCCATCTACATTTGCAGTTGTAGGCTGAGTCTTTTATTCTCCTCTCTGTCAATGTGCTGTGGTTACCGAGCTGGGTAACGCTTTCTTTTATGGTACCCTAGTATAAAATGGTAATTAAATGTAATTACTACCTTATTACCATGTAATTACAAGGTAATAAAAATGGTAATTAAATGTAATTACTACCTTATTACCACGTAATTACATAGTAATTAGGGTACAATTTTACTATGTAATTAATTGTCTGCACTAATGTATCACTTAGTGGTAATGTATTACAATTCACTATGTAACACCTAAATAAGTAGTAGGTAATTTTGACAGTTTTAAAGTAATATTTTATTGCAATTAATCACTAACCCCAAGATTTAGTTGCATTCTTTTGGTTATAAATATAGTGTTGAGTTACTATTGAATAGTAATTTGATTGTAGTTACCAAATAAAGGCAGTTTTACTAACAGTAGTTTTTCTTTTGTACCCTAATTACCTTGTAATTACATGGTAATAAGGATACCATCAAAGAAAGCGTTACCAAGAGCTGATCATCTGACATTGTCCAAGATTAGCCTTCAGGGTGGATAAGAGCTCGCACAGCCTTGCACCATATGTTACTTAAAATTTTAACTAAGTTAAAATTTAAATTTGTTAAAATATTCACTAAAAAAGCTACTGACCGTACTAACCTGGGTATCAAAACTTGAGGCTCCAAAATGCTTGAAACCAGACTTCCAAGTTTTTTGTCTGTATTTTCACTTGCTGTTTGATTTTCTATAAAGTTGCTTTTGACTAACTTACTTGAAGTTGTGTTGTTTTAATTTTTGGACAATTAAAGGTGGGCTGTATGGTGTTGGAAGCTAATTTGTACTTTTGCCTCAAACCAAGAAAGTCCAGGGTTCCTGACTTGGCCAGGGCCTTTCTGTGGGAAGTTTAAATGTTCTCCAAGTAGTTTCTCCAGTTTCTTCCCACTGACCAAACACATGCATGTTAAGTTAAATGGTAACTAAATTATTCCTTTTTTTGATGGCCTCCCTTCTCCCCTCATAGCCATCCTCTCCACACCATTATTATGAAATGTTTTTTTAAGTGAAGAGAAAATAGAGACAGAGAGAAAAACAGAGAGAGAAGTAATTAGAAAGATAGAAAGACTGAAATAGTGATTAAAAGTTTATTAAATATACATCAACAAAACACAGGACTCAACATCTGTCCACTCACCTGAAAAATAAATGGATAAATACATGGAGGGCATATATAAATATATACACATACCCATACATATATAAAGATATACATACATACATGCCTACATTCATAAATATTGTCAGTATATACACATAGACATATATACACACTCAGTGACCAGTCAGAACCCCTGGATCAGAGCAACTGTTTGTGAGCAGTTGTGAACATGCGTGTGTATACAAGATTTCTCCAATGGAATATTTAATATTGACTGTGGAGGATCGGAGACCCAACCCCCAAGACATGAGGCAGACATAGGGAAGACCAGAGCCCAAGGGCCCAAGAGGAATCCCGAGCGCAGAGCCCCAAGGGGCACCCGCACAGGAAGATCCGCCCACCCACCCCCCATATCAGACCATAGGGGAGAACTGGGAGAGTCCCCCCAGCGACCACACGTACAGCCCCTGGGGCCAGCAGCGACAAACTCATGGGCCCCACCGGCACCCGCCATACCAAAGCAGATCCAGGAAAGGGCACAAATGTCCGGGCCCCCAGGGCGCACCCCCTCCAGGCCAAAGCCCGACAGGCCCAGAGGCCCCGAGCCACAACAGGCAGTCACCAGGCCAGGCCGGCACACACCCCAGCGCCCTGCCCCAGACCCCAGGAACCCCCAGCACGCCAGCGGCCAGCCGCACACCCCACCGGGGGGCCGAGTAGCAGCGGGCCCCCAGATAAACRAGCAGTAGGGGCAGCCCAGACCGCAGCCTGACAAACTAAAACTAAATACTTAACTAATACGTAACTAAATTATTCTTATGTGTGAGGGAAGAGTGTGAACAGTTAGTCACTTCATGTGTCTCTATGTATCCCTGTGATGGGCTTGGATTCCAGGATGTCCCCACCTCTTGCATAGTGACTGCTGAAGATTGGCTCCAGCTCCCCGGGGCCTGGGATAAAGAAGCGGGTAAAGAAAATAGATGGATGCTCTAAAGTGAATCTTTGGATAATGATCCAAATAAAACTATTCTTAGTAGAGTGCTCCTAAACTTGCCGACAATATCTATAACTAATACATACAAACTTTTTTGATGGAGGCAAACTCTTACAAGCAAGGAAATATTTTCATCTCGCTCATGTATGACCAGTGAACGATGAGCAAAAAATACATATTATTAAGAAGTTTTTTAAGGGGAACAGATTACAGAGTGACTGAAGGAAAACCATGTCTCTCTTCAAACAGTTGCACAGTCTAAACAATCCTGTGTCACCTCCAAGTCTCACCCCATCTTTCATCTGAACATCCAAACCCGCTGCCGGTGAGAACGGAATGTTACAAAGTGCATCAGAGGAATGACGTCATTTCAAAATAAGATGTGGAGGAAAAGCTGAAGGGGAGAATCTTGGACATTTGGTAAAAGATGAGTAGTTTAAAGGTTTTTAACTAAAGTTTGTTAAAAAAAAAACATTTTGTCTGTTTTGTTTCTATTAAAATATTCTGGCACAATATTCAGCTTCCTCAAAAAAAAAAAAAAACTCTATGAGACAAAAGTTTCATTTCTGAGCACAGAATCTGTGTTTTCTTTTCTTTTCCAGTTTCCCGTTCTTACAATATAAAGCAGGTTTCTCCTTTCGAGGAGTGAAGCTAATATAAAGGGCCCCTCATTCAGTTCATTATCAGTCTACCATCTGAAACAATGCAATTTGGTAAGACCATAGCTGGAACTGTCACTGTCACTGTACGACCCTGAAATTCAAAATACAATTAGCAGCAACAATAGGAGGAAGACAGATGGTGGGCTGCTGTGCAGTCAGCTCATCTAAAATTAAGTTTTTATACATAAAGTTTGTTTGTAGACTAATCAAATATTTGCTGTAGACAAGCAGAGGAACAACGCAACGTACAAAGTGTTCCTTGCTCCCAACACTTAAACTGATTAACATGTTTCTTTACTGGGAAAACATTCCTGTCTGTCTTTGCTTGGACATGGACTAAATTTAGTTAAATTTAGGATCCGTTTCATATTAGGGTAAAGGCAGCATTCTTTGAAGAAATGAATATCACACACCCACTGCTTGTCACGACAGAGTTTTATTCTAATATAACTTGATCATGTGAAGGACGTTTTAGCTGTTTTGGTTAAATTTTGTAACAGTTTGTATAATCTTATGTGATATTAAAATATCTTGCAACGTGTGTTAATTCTCAGAGTAAGTGTTGTGATTGACTTTCCGTAATTTAGCTCATTGTCTGTAAAGTTACAGCCGTTTTTTGTGTTTGCTAAATTAAATCTGATGATTATCTTAAATTGAGGCGACTTTAAAAATATTATTTTGCAGATCTAGACAGACAGGCTTGACTGTAATGGTTTATGTTAGAGCTATAAAAACAGCTCTTATAGAACAAGTTAGTGCTCAGGGTTGAAATTGTGGATGACTCTCAACTACCACCACACCAGATCTGTTTAGATCAACAACAGTCAAATTTTGTGTTTGCTAAAGTTGCTTAGATGTGGCTTCCATTTTGAAAGGCATTGATTCCAAAGGTTTGTCAGATGTATATGCAGTGGTGAGCACAGTTCCCCTAAAGAACTAAAGCACTAATTGACTAATTTCCTGATTAGTGCTTTAGGGCTTTTGGTGTTTTTAAAATTCATTAGTGTTAGCTCAAATTATAGGCTAAATTTAGAAGCAGTAATTGAGGTCTTTAAATGTTATTAATCAACATTATTGTTAACAGCTGAGGGTGAAAGTTGTCACACATTTATTTGTTCACGTGTGTGTGTCACTTATCCACTACATGATGTATTGACAATATTCTGCACATAAGTAAATATTGTTGACTCTGAAGAAAGTTCCATGGGTCAACGGGGTTATAAATAATGCTTTAGAATTAGCTTTTGCTAAACTTTTCAGTGCGTTAGTGCTTTAGAATTAGGGGACCTAAATATTTGAGTTAGTGCTTTAGGGTTAGTGCAACTAAAGTGTATGGTGGTACATGGATTATTTTAGCTGTCCATGGGTTTTGAATGAGACAGACCAAAAACCACAGAGACATGAGCAAAGGCATTTTACCTTCATCTTCACTAGACTATAAAAAAATGTAAAAACAATAAAAGAAAAAACAATGGATTTCATTCACAATACGGAAAAGTTTGCTTTCCACCTGCCGTTGGGATACTGCACCATGAAAAAAGCTTTTTTACAACCAAGGCAGATCATCAAAGCAAAAATGACTCCATACCAAAATGAAGTTGTGTTCCTTTGACTTGTGGTTTATTTTCCATCACAAGTGAATGAATTTATGTCCAAACACTGCAAATGGCAGTGAATATTTGGCCAGCAGTTCATATTTTACTCCAATTTCCGTTAAGGATGTACTCATCAAGTTCCAGCATCTTTATTGAACTATGATGTGTAAAGAGTAAAAATAAATAAATAAATAAATAAANTCTTCAGTCCCCCTGACAGCATTGTTGTTGTTGTTAGTTTTATTTTTTTTTTGTAATGAAAATTTTTATTAAATTTTCATGTCAGAACATAGAAAATCTCAACAGCAATAAAATAAAACAAGTATAAATAAAAATAGTAAATACAGTGATGGGGTCATAACAGTTACAAATTAGAGATTGCACAACAAAAAACTTCAGTCTATGAAATGATTCCCAGAGTTACAAGGTTGTAGACATATAAAGGTGAAGACTATCCCATTGGTCCAATATGGCCTCGTTTCTACCATTTAGTCTTCCACGCATCTTCTCACATACAGCATTTTCAATCAGCCTTTCTCTCCACATTTTAAAGGTTGGAGTCCGAGGTTCTATCCAGAACATTAAATTATGATGAATGCAAGTCACAAAGGCAGTGCTTAATACCTTGAAAACCATTTTATCCACCTGTGGCACCTGACTTCTGTCCCTAGTAAGCATAGTCTTGATGACTCAGGTAGTTTAAACTTTAGCCAAACCCCCATGAATGACAACTCACTGTTCCAAATTGGAGAAATTCGTGGACATTCCCACAAAGCATGTAGGAGAGTACCTTTAAATTTATTGCATTTCCAACATACGTTGGTCGTCTTTACCTATGCCCATTTTATGAAGTCCAGATGGAGAGAGATAGAATCTGTTAAGTATTTTTTATTGAATAAATTTGCCTCTACCCTTCCTGATATATAACCCATTATCAGAAATGATTGAGTTCCAAGTCCTTTCATCAAAACTGCAATCAGGGTCTCTTTCCCGTTTTTAAAAAACATTTACACATATTATTTTTGACCCATGGGCACATATACCATTTTGATGCCTTGTTTAAAAAAGGCATTAATCCCAGAAAGGACTCTATTGGATTTTTCTCTTGAGGAAACTTCATTCTATCTTTAATACAATCTCTGATTTGTAAATATCTCCAAAAATGATTATTACTTTCCAGTTTAAACTTTTCCATAAACCCATTGCATGATAAAAATATATCCTCTTCATATAGATCACCAACAATTCTTATATCTTTTTTGAACCATTGTGGCCAATAAATTGTTTGTTTACCTATTTTATTTTTGGGGTTATACCACAGGGATGAGTATTTTTGGAAATATGGAGAGATGTTACATTGCTTGTGTACCTCTTGCCAAACCTTTTTTTGAGAACGATAAAATAGCTTTGCCTATTCTCATTATTTTCTAGTTTTTGGGTTAATACTTCAATAGGGGTAAATGGGGAGGTACGTTCTTGCTCGATTAGAACCCAGTCTAAACCAGTTTTTGTCTTTGATCCGTGTTTACATAGCTTAGACATTTCGAATGAGATACTTTAATGTTCTATACTAGGTAAGGCTAATCCTCCTTCCTTTTTTGGTTGACTCAATCTACTAATAAGGGACTTACCACCATTCCAAAGAAAATCTTTTATCATATTTGGGGTGGCAAGATTTACCAAGAATGCAGAAACACGTTGGAATAATGCCAGAAAAGTCTGCGTGTATGATAATCAAATATGATTTAATTATGAGCGACAAACAAACAGAACTGAATCAGGAAATTCTGCATGATTGTGACTGACTGTCAGCATAATACATCCAGTAATATAGCATTATGTTAACACCATGTGACAGTTTACAACTAATCACAGATTGCCAAATATACTGTCCAGCCTATGACTGGACTCCCAGCCCAAAGAGTCTGTTATCAAACAAGAGAGTTCAGTCCGTTGCGGAGTCCTGACGTCCGGAAACAAACAGACTACGAGAGCGAAATGAGCTATCAGAAAGATACGAGTGATGGACAGTGTCAAGGTGAAACAGATATAAATAATTAGTCCATGTGTAGGGGTCACCCTGGTGAAAAAAAACTTTTCTATTGTTTATTTTCTTTGTCTTTGATTTTATATTTTTNAAGTAATGAGTTTTAGATGACAGTTTGTTGTGTGTTCTGTAGAAAGAAGCACACCTCCTCTGAGAGGCCACAGGATGAAGTCAACAAGGAGCTGCTCAATGAGAAGAAGGTAACTGAAGACGTGGCTTCTCTTCTGGAGCGAGAGACAGATAAGGTCTCAAAACAGATTCGGTAAGAAATTAACACCAACAACCGTTTGGATTTGTGTCCAGATATTCTTCATGTCAAATATCGTACAGCTGTTAACCAAAGTAAGACAAATTTATGAATTTATCTTCCAGACTGAATCTATCAATTAAGTACCATTTAGAACGAGATCTGAAGGAGATATTTGAGGCTCAGAACAACAACTCCTGCGCTTTAATGACTGTTCATTCCAACCTAACCCAGGAGAARYCTAAAGACAACTGCACTGAACCGCCCAGGTGAACCATCGTCTTCATGTCTACTTACACTCACACAAAACATTGTTTTTATATACTTTCTAGCAGCCTATATTTATTTTTATTTATGTTTTTGCATGTGTCTGTGTGTTCGCTCCTCTGTTAGGTAAGGAATTGACTAACCAGTGAACAGATTTCAATAAAGCTTTCAGAAACTAATCACTACTGAAGACGATCGTCACAGCTTAGCCTGTTAGCTTTAGCATTAGCCCCAACGCTATCACCATATGTATTAGCTCAGCGCTACACATTCACCTCTCGTCACTGAGGTCCTCCATCTATGACAGAGAGGGGAACACAAAAATGTGACACGATCAGGCACTGATGGACACAGGGACTGAACAGATGAAATAAACAGTTTATTAAGAAATAAACTTGATTTTAGTCAGACAGGCCAGGGTCAGAGCCAGTGGGTCCAGGTCAAAGCGGGTTGTCAGACAGGCCAGGGTCAGAGCCAGTGGGTCCAGGTCAAAGCGGGTTGTCAGACAGGCCAGGGTCAGAGCCAGTGGGTCCAGGTCAAAGTGGGTTGTCAGACAGGCCAGGGTCAGAGCCAGTGGGTCCAGGTCAAAGTGGGTTTCCAGATCTCAGGGTCAGACAGACGAGGGGTCGGAGCCAGGAGTACTTAATCCAGTGGAGAGGGTCAGGATCTGGGACAGGAGAAGCAACTAGGCAAAAAGGAAGAGACATACAGGTTAGTGACTGGGCAGTTAGCTCAAATCTCTACAATAGGCCTGAAGGTGTTACCACTGAGGGTTTCACAACAATCTGACGCCGTGCAGAAGGAGGCTCCGTCCTTATATGGCAGCAGCTGGGGATCAGGGTGATGATGATCAGGTGTGAGTAGTCACTGCTCAGCAGCAGCTGTGACAAAATGACTCAGCTGCAACTGAAAATGTGGATGGAGGACCTCAGTTTAGGTTGTTTGTCGCGCTAGCGCCGAGCTAATACATACGTATGAGGCAATATAGCGTCAGCGCTAGTGCAAAGCCTAACAGGCTAAGCTGAGGTTCTTCTTCCATGAAGCAGCTCTGTTGTCCTCATCTATAT
>NW_013952754.1:569201-575806 GCF_001266775.1 Austrofundulus limnaeus | reverse complement strand
ACCCCCCAGCCGTCCACCCCCGGAACCCAGCACGGCCAGTGGGCCACCCACAGGAACCAACAGCCACACCTCAGGAGACCAAGCAGCACCAGGCAGCACCAGGGAGGATGGAGAGCCAGCCCCGCCCCCGGCGACCGTCCAAGCCCCGAGCCCACCCACAGCCCAGGACCGCACCCGGCGGTCCGCCCTTCTTCAGGACCCCCTCCCCAAATGGCAGTCGGGGAACGGGATGGGAATAAAGACCCTGACACCCACACCCCCCACCCCCAGATGTACTGTTGGTGCGTGTTGTTCTAAAGAGCAATTAAAAAAAGTAAAGAAGAAGAGGCAGAGGCCGGCGTGGTTCCAGTTTCCTCTCCACCACTACTCTAACCCAAATCCTTATGTGTCTATATGCAAACCTTGGGGGGTGGGCACAGGCACAGGAGGCAAGAGTGGTGCCATCCGGCCACCCATAGCCATGAGTGTCTACCGTAAGTTCCTATATGTGAATTTCATGAAAATGTTACGAGTGAATGTCTAAGATGTACAATAAAATTTGCGGCCCAGGTGGTTATGGCAAATACAAATGTAATATTGTTGCTCTTATAACACAACTGTGCCCCCCCCKAAAAACCCTACATGGGTGAAGTTAAAATTGAAGAAGATGGAGGTGTGCGGCGAGGGATGGGGAGAATAAACTGAGGGAGCAAAACGCTCCCACAGGAAGTCAGCTCCCCCGCTGGCCCCAGTAAGCCCTCCCTTTCTTCCCACCCAGGAAGAGCAGCCCAAGTACCTCTCCCTCCAGGCAGACCGCCAAGCCCACGGAACCCCAGACCATGGACTGATGGAGCCCCGAAGGCCACCAGAAACCGGGACCAACACCCCCCCCAGAGCCACCCAGACCCCCAAAACTCGACCCCAGCCCCATAGCCGGCCCGCATCCCAGAGAGGCCACCGCACCCCAGCAAGGACGGCCCGGCCAAGAGCGCCCACCCAACCGCCGACAGAGCAAGTGGGCGCCCAGGGGGGCCCCACCACAGCAAAGGGGCCAACCAGCCAGCCCAGCACGGCCCCCAGCCACCACCAACGGCCACCAACCCAATACCACCCCAGAAGACATGCTACACCCACCCCAACATTCGGGCCACTATCAGAACATATAACACAAGGACACCCAGGCTGGGTTGACCCCCCCACTAGCTCCATGTCACGCCCCCAGCCTACCCTACCCCCCAGCCCATGAGAACCGCAGACCACCAGCGCACCAGAGGCCCCCAGCCCAGAGCCGGACACCAGGGCACACACCGGCCCAGGGCCCGGCAACCCGCCCGCCAGAGCCCAAGACCCCGCCCCACCAGAGCCACAGCCCAGGGGCGGCACGCCCCCAGAGCCCCAAGCCCCCCACGCCCACCCTGGACCCGCCCCAGCACGGCCAGGCAACCGGACCAGCGACCCATGACCGCCGCTACAAACTACCCGAGGGCCCACATGCAGCCACCAGAAGACCTCCCCCAGAACCACCAAGGCCCTCCCCAGAGCGAGAGCAGCGTCACCCCCGCTCCGGAACCCCCAACCCCGGTACCCGGACCCAAAACCTCTGGACAGGCGGACAGAGCCAGAGTGCATGGATATAACTGTCTGGCACATTGCCTGTACAATGGGAGCAGTTATTAGATGAAGTAAAACTGCAGCTTTATGATTAACATCCATCCAAACTTGGGTTTACCGTGCACAGTGAATAACATTTTAAGCAATGATTGTGCACAATCTGTAACATCCATCCATCCATCCATTTTCTGTACACGCTTCTTCCTTTTCAGGGTCGCGTGGGTCACTGGGTGTTAGGAATTAATCAGCTACCATGACACCAAATTAGTTCCGTGTTTGTAAAAAATGATGGATGCATTATTTTTTGTGGCAGCCATCTTGAATTAGCTATTTCCCAAAATTTAATCAGATGCGGGGCTAGATAGTAATATAATACAACTTAATTACACAAAGATTATATAATAATAAAACTGTCTGCTACATGACAAAATTTTACAAGGACTTTGGTCTCTCCTTAAACTTCACTTCAGAATGACCAACATTTGTCTTACTTTAGCTGCATATAGAATCTGATACATACAGAGAGGCATTCACACTTTTTTCATATCACTGCACAAGAACACTGCAGAGTCACAAAGGAATAAATATTAAATCTATATTTATTTGAACCTCATACACTCCAAACATTAGATCAGCTCCACAACATGAAGGACCGCTGTGCTCCTCAAAGAGCTACACAACTCACATGGGGGTGGGGGTGGGGGGTTCTGGTGGCAAAGGCCCCTGCCCCGGTACGCTAATCAAATTCTGGTGATTTAGTATTCTGCTTGGTGCCTGAGGGATTCTTTTCTTTATTTATTTCCCCCTGCTTTAAGAATGAAAAAGATGGCCTGGTTGTGCCTGAGCACCTGATTTGCTGAGAACTAAACTCTTAATCAAATTGTGCGTCACCTGATGCAGCACCTTCAGCACGCTCCGAGTATTAATTTCACTAATACAGAGGAAGAGGGCGATATCACGGGAGGATATTGGAAAATAATTTCTCGTTTGGTTATTCATTGCAGAATTCATTAAAATCCAATTTAGTTGAAAGAGAAACAAAACAGACGTTCGCCGTGAAGCTGCTGGTGCGGGAGGTGTGGAGGAGCCAAAAGATGCGGGAGGCAGTGGCGCCTGCAGAGTTTTTATTCAGGGGGGCCATGGGGGGCACTGAAAACTAGGGGTGGCACATCAAAACTAAAATCCACAACAGAAATTTTATGATACGGCTGTAAAAATGATAGTTTGAAAACTATGATAATACAAGAGTTAAGGATTTGCCAACAGATGTTCATTTTGTAATTTTTCAGATAATATGACTGATTCRGTGACGTTCAGAGACCAGAAATAAGAAGTGAAACCATCTGCACTTCCACAACAGTCCACTTCTAATGTGTTCTTTATCTTTACACATGGAGTAACAMAAATTGTCCTTACATTATTTTTACGTGTTTCAGAGGCATCAGAAACACTGGCAGGGGTCTGGGGGTCCTCCCCCAGAAAAGTTTAAATGAAGTAGCTGGGTGCCATTTCCTGCATTCTGATGTATTTTAACAGGTTGTTAAGCAGACTTTTACCTACATAAGGAAACACCCAATCAAGTGGAATGTAATTGTTTGTTAGCAATAGAAACAACAATGGATGAAGTAATATTTTACGGTAAATGTTGGGGTTCAAATGAATTCAATTTTTAAATGTAATGGTGACACTTCCCTTCACAAAAGATGCCTGTCATTTTATTTAAAAAAAGTCAAAATATACATTTTAAAAACATTTACATTGAGCTTTGTCAATTGTAAAGTCATCACCTCTTCTATGTGTGTTAAAGCAGTTTTATTTGCTTGTTGACGTATGCTTTTGTGAACAAAACCTGTAATTATAATTACCAAAAAAATAGAAATAAAGATAAAAACAAGCACAATTACAAACTCATTTACTGTAGTATTATCCAATGCTATTCTTTAATTGCTTTTTCATGACAAATTAGTTTAAATAAATTGGTCTGTGAGAAAAAACTAGAGTATTTGGAGGGAGGTGCTTCAGGCATGTCCAACCGGGAGGAGACCCCAAGGAAGACCCAGGACACCCTGGAGAGACTATGTCTCTCAGCTGGCCTGGGAACGCCTTGGAGTCCTCCCAGAAGAGCTGGAAGAGGTGGTTGGAGAAAGAGAGGTCTGGACTTTCCTGCTCAATATGCTGCCCCCATGACTCGACTTCTGATAAAATGGAAGATAATGTATGTATGTTTGGATGGAATTAACTATATATTTGATTAAAAATATATCTATGAATGTAACCTCCTGAGAAATTCCATCTTTAGTTGAGAACATTGGGCCTCATGCAAAAACCGTTCGTACGCACAGATTTGTTCTTAAATTGTGCGTACGAGTGATTTAGGAGAATTTGTGGCATTCACCAATGTTTTCGTATTCTAAGATTTTTTTCAGATAAGGATAAAATTCACGAGTGGTCCAGACCTGTCGTATATTTTACGAGCAGCCAGTCTGCTGTTATCCAGACGGGTTTTCTTCATTAATAACCTTATTCTTTGTTAGTTTGAAGATATTTTGAGTTGAAAATAAATCACACTCCATAATTATGTTGACAATAGGCTATTCTGCTTGAATTAGAGTTATAATTTTAAATGTAATAATTTAGACTAACATAAATTGTCCGTTCGTCCGTTTTCCGCCGCCTATCAGGGATCGGGTGCGGGGGCAGCAGCAGAGAGACCCCCCTCTCCCCTGCTACACCTTCCAGCTCGTCCTGGGGGGACTCAAGACGTTCCCAGACCAGAGGGGATACATGATCAAGTCCAGGATTTTCTCCAAAGTGCCAGACTTATTTTAAAAACATTTTAAAATGCTTAGTTCAGACCCGCAACTGAGACCACCTGCGCCGCGCAGCGCGCTGGTGGGTGGGGGGGGTTGACGGTGCGCAGCGCTGCGCTGCGGCTTCTGAATAAATGAAAATGATTTAACACGGTTGTTTATACTTTTAGCAGCTCTTTTTATCCCACAGCTGAGCTGCTAAACATGAGAGATTTTCTTGTCTGGATCTCTGACAGACGGACTTCAATCTCTGAACTCGTAAAGTTTTTATTTTTTCAGTTTTCGCTGTCATTTTCATGAATAGACACTTCCTGATATCTGAGGCAGGAAACATAGCCTTATATGGTGTTTTTGGGGTGGTAATTATGCTAATCTCCTCTCGCGTGCACGTGCAGCTGGATACGACCAGGTGGAATTTACGCAGCTCATTTACGCACGTTTCCAGAAGATAGAAGTGTTTGTTGAATCTGACYTAGCATGTTCGTACGAACCCTTTCTACGAACAAAAGGGAGAAATTTAGGATAAGAATACGAACATGTTCTTGCATGAGGCCCATTGATTTTAGATTGGTTGTTCTTATTCAGAGGAACTAGATTTTTTTAAACAAAATATATAATGTTTTTAACTATTAATTGTTAAAAAGGACCTTTTATGTGGTCCTTGAACAAGTTAGGATCCATCCGTGGACTATACAAAAATGTTCATTTGATTTAATTCACAAAATAAATCTCAGATGATGAAATTTCARCTTTTCAGTTCTGCCTATGAGCTCCCTTCTGAATGAGCTGTTTATAAGCTGTTGTTGGAAACYCCCTCCCAATCTTTTGTTTATGTTAGCGCCGCTCTCCCAGCACAGCATTTATGTTAGCACTTCAGAAATGTGAAAATACATGGCTGGTAWAAGCTGATGCACAATGGTACAACAGTAGTAGATGAGCTGCATGCAATGCGGCCACACCAGGCAAGGGCTCGTGAGGGACAGACTGGAACATCTGATCGAAAGCTTAAAAATCGTACATCATGTCTCCTTTGTTTTTTAACCTTTTAAGGCACCCATAGAACACAACTACTTCAGTAAAACACACCTAAACTAACAAAACAAGTAGCAAAAATCAGAAATTATTATGAATATTCCTATTCTGGGAACAAAAAAAAATCAAAAACAAGAAAGTAATTTTGTTGAGGTTTAGTGTCCCATCCTGCAAAGATTCACACAGGTTTGACAGTTGGAACAACTCGTCTTGGCCTCTGATGCTGCTCAGGAAGCTGGGAGTTGATCCGCCTGGCTCATTTCTTGTCCTCAGCCAACTTTCAGAGGGGTCGGTCAGAGTGGGCTGACACGGGGTCAGCTGGGCGCGCACACATACAGATCTCTGCAGCATTCATTAATATTGTTTTCCTGACAGGACGTGATGCTGCTGCTTTCCTCTCCTCCATGCTTCACATGTCAATGAGGTCTTCCTCATTGTGCTTCTAGATATGTCTTTCTTGAGAGGGGAATAATTCATTTTTGATGAAGATGCAGCTTTTTCAATGCATCTGAAGCCCGTATGGAAAATGAAGCAGGTCTGGTAGGGTTCAGGACTGGGAGTGCATCTGCATACAAGTAAATCTATTTATTTTGAAGACATCATGGAAACATTCCTGTACTGAGAAAATAAAACGAGAAAGTCATTTTGCTGTTATGTCGAAGTATTGATCTAAAGGATCAGCGCATTTGTGTTATTTCTTGATTCAGTGAACCAGAGTTTCATATATCTTGACGTCTTTGAGTCATGACCTTCAGCGTGCACTGGTGCTGATGAGTTATACTCCTCGATACGTTTACACTGCATCACTTAATGCTCACTTCCAGTGTTTTGCTCAGATCCAATTATTTTTTTGCGTTGTTGMTCACGTTATAATTTAAACACCACCTCAAAGTTAAAAAACTAGCCAGCGCTCCTCATTAACCGACCTTAAATGATGTTAGTTCATGCTTCGAAGTTACATTTTAATTAGTGACCGATGAGCAAAAGAGCAAAATAAAAAGGCTTGAAGAACATAATGTCCAAGCTGATTAACTTTAATCTATATTTCTCAAAGTTTTTCTTTAAAAAGCTGGTGCTTAGTGATCGACAGGAACATGAAATAACTTTAAATTTTACTTGGAGTTGTAATATTTAGACAGTTAAAAGCTTCAAATGAGTGTTTTAGTTGAGGAG
>NW_013952754.1:567485-569131 GCF_001266775.1 Austrofundulus limnaeus | reverse complement strand
ACATTATCTTCTGACTGGGGACCCCCCCATGCAAACCCACAAACGATACAAAATATGTAAAGAAACATCAACTTTTAAAATGTTTTTTCTAACTTTTATTCACTATTCAATAATTATTACTTTTGTTTAGCATGTTTTAGACACTGTATTATGGTATATCCCACTGAAAACAACTTTTTAAAAACAAATTACTAACAATAAGAATATAAATTAATTTTATCTAACGTCGTTACTTCAAATATGGTCACTTCTGGCTAATCCAAACCCACTTTTTTCCCCATGGTTTGGTTGCAGCTAAAATAGTTTTGGGATTCAAAACTTATAAACCTGAGGTTGATTGTGTTTTTGCTGTTTATTAGATTATTATTGTTGAAGCTTAAGCTTCAAACGGTTCATGTGGTGCAGCTGTGAAAATGATTTGATTGCTAATTGAATTGTTTTTACTTCAGTTTTTTTGGCCATTGGCTAATAGTTGGACTACAGTCTCAAAAAGGCTAAAACACGGGTGCCCAAACCTTTTCCCTGAGAAGACCAAAATGAAAATCTATCAGAGGACCAAATGCAAAAATTTAATATACACTAAATGCAAAATACTATTTTTTTATGATTAGGCAGCTGCAGTGGCCCGTTTATTTGTTTTCTTTAGTCCATGCACTTTGAGAAAGTTTGATACAGTTGAGCAGCAAAGGCTTATGGGAAATTTTATAAATTCATAAAATATTTGTATGATGTTATAAAGTGTGCAAATCTAATCTAAAGTGTCTTGTAGTTCCTTGTACTTCATGTTTAATCTTAATATAATTCAAAGATAAGTTAAGCACCCCTTGTATAGTCACTGGACAAACAAATGGTTTGTCTAGAAATATAGTGTTTTTGTTCACAGGATTACAGGGAATTACATCCCACAATGTGGGGAACAATTGTCAGGCCAAATGAAATGGCTTCATGGCCCAATTTTGGCCCACGGGCCCCACTTTGGGCACCTCAGGGGCAAAAGGCTGTCGTCTAAAATACGTCTGTGCAACATATTGTTATACTGTATTTCTGTGTATTAATGATGGTTTCTATAGCTGTGGCATCATAATGGTATTAAGAGAAAGATTTATTTAAGTAAAAAAACACTACTGAAGGCCCAGTTTAATAAATCTAAAATTATTAGTGAAAATATACTGTAATTTTACAATCAAACTTACAACTAAGAAAGAAAACTAAATTGTGGACAAGGTTTTCATGTTCTCACGTTTTACAGTCGTCCAGCTTCACAGAAACATTTAATCAAAGAGCAACAAATCTCTGTAACCGGAACAGTTCAACAAATTCACTCTTTTTTGTGACTAAAATGAGCTTCTGTCACAGTAAATCTCAGCCGAACGTTCTGCGCGCAGCCACTAGATGCTGGTGTTGCACCGTGCAGCAGCAGGAGCACAGAGGTGTGGGAGGTTTGTGTGTCAGTGCACATCTCTCCTGCGTCACCGCAAAAACACAGATTAATGAAAGTGGAGAGAGAGAGAGAGATCATGTTGAGCCCAACGTTTAATTGGACTTCCATAAATAACACTCGAACATTTATGTTCCAGTGGTGCTGTTTGTGTGTGTGTGTGTGTGTGTGTGTGTGTGTGTGTGTGTGTGTGTGTGTGTGTGTGTGT
>NW_013952754.1:559157-567475 GCF_001266775.1 Austrofundulus limnaeus | reverse complement strand
AACAAAATGAAAGGCAGCAGAAGAAGAAATATATATAATATATGTGTGTGTGTGTGTGTGTGTGTGTGTGTGTGTGTGTGTGTGTGTGTGTGTAACACCCTGTTCTATTCCAGCAGTAAATGTAAGAAGAGGTTAGAATATATATATTTTTATTATCTCATGAGCCACGTTTAATCAGGTTCTTCACATGAACAATCAAATGATTTTAGAGCAACTCTGTGTCAAATCATTTTAATTTACTACTTCTCAGCTATTATTACCTAGTATTACTTTCAATTCAAATAAAGACAGGGGGAAAAAAGCAAGAAAAATCAACATTTTCTGCAAAAAGAGGGTGATGCTGATTGACTGGCGATGTTTTTGACAGAGGCTGAATCTGAATTGTCAAAGATAAAATAAGCATAACAGAAGATAAAATTAAAAAAGAGTAGTTAAAAGTTTTAATTCTGAAAAAAAAAAATAAACAATAGCTAAAACATAACCAAATAAATAAGACTAACACTATCTAAAACAAAAGATTATTACAACAGTAACCAAATGCTAAAATTTTAAAACCCTTAAATAAGATGGGTGATGAAAAAAATACATTTTTTATTTGATTTCATTTAATTGAAATAGTTTAAATGTTTTTTTTTTGGTCTAAAGGTTACTTCGATACCTGAATGATTCTCACAACTGAAAGCATGTTGAGGTGATTAAAAGCTGAAAAATGTAAGAAAACAGAAAAGAAACTATAAAAAGGAAAAGAGGGTGAATGCTAAATCAGACCCAGAGACAGGTGAAAAATGTGTGGTTTTAATGTAGAAAAAAAAAGACAAAAAGACAATCGGTCTTTTCTGCGAGCAGATCTCTGCTGCTAAGGAAACAGAGGGTGGAAGACATTAGGGCACTCCGTGTTCTTCATCTGAAACCTAGCAACGAAACAAAAATAGTATTATTATGAACAATAAACTCAGAAAACGAGACAAAAAAAATCATAAAAAACCTTGACCTTATGTAACACTTCTGTGGTGGAAAAAGTTTTCAGATTGTTTACTTAAAAACGAAATTAACAGTGTGACATTTCAACAAAAAACGTGACGCATGTAGAAATAAACCCGAAGAGAAACAAAGTGAAAGTAAGAGAAACTTTATTATTGTCTCTGTTACATTAAGCAGGCTGAAAAGTAAAACCACATTTACTGTGGAGGTTTCTGTACTCTTTCCATACATAGTAACACAAATGCTGAAATACCTCAGCTGTACCAGTAGGTGGCAGCAACGTTCACATCATCCTCAAAACATGCTTCATGGTTTTTTTTTTGTCTACCGTGTTCATCAGGATACAGAGATAGAACATTTTTATTGGCTAAAGAATTTTCCCAAAAGAATTGGAGATTTTTTAAGCACCTGCRGTCAAAAATTTGACAGCAGTGCTTATTTTGTTTTGTGTGTGCTCAAGTGTGCATGGATAGAAAATAAAGTTTCCTTTTATTCTCCTTTTTTGCTTTGTGTCCTCCCTCTCTCTTCATTCTTATGGGCATGAATGTCATATTAATTTGAGGCTTTTATTGATTTATTTGAACTGTTACTTTTTTTTATTAGGGTGGGATGATTATAACTTACAATTCCAATGGCTTTTATAAACAATGACTGCGTGCACAAGGTTGAAGTCATTGTAGATTTTTTTTCTAACCCACAAAGACCCACATCCCATATTCAAGATCAAAACTGTGCATCTTGTTTTAAACAAGAAACAGGTTTAGTTTCATATAGAGATATCTTGAACACAGCATTTTCCTGGCCAGTTGGTATGAAAGTGTGCTGGTGATTGGGTAGGACCATTGAGCCAATCAGAGGTTGAGGAGGGCAGGTCTGTTCGTTGAGCATCTTTAAGAAACCCAATTTCTCATTTCTCCTCTCTCCCATGACTGGACTGCGAGCAATTAAAGGAAGTGTCAGAGGAAACGACTGCATAACTAACTGTAAACTACGTCAGAGAATATSTTCTGTGGTGAACCAGTCTGAGACGTGCTGCAGCAGCTTTTAGTGAACAATATCGCTGCTCTGTCAGAGGAAACAAAAACCTGCATCTCCTCAGGATGATAATGTCAGCTTTTTAACCTCCTCTGATTTTCTGATTATTTAAACAAAAACAATTCCTTCTTAGTGGGTGAAGGCATAGACTGGTCTGTTTTGAGTTTGTTGAAATGGAAACTACCACTTTTAATATGAAAGCCATTTTCGCAGTATAAGCATATTTGTGTGACATTTTACAGTTAATTTTGTCATAAACTAATTAAGATTTTACTGGTTCTCCTCTGGGCCTGCAGCATGAAATAACCCTCATACCTACTCTCTGAATGCCGCTCATCTTACCAGCAACTGTTCTCAACAAACAGGTCATCCTGCTCTGACCTGATATGTAGAGATGGGACAGGTGGCTCATCAGAGGGATGGAGCTGCTCAATTTTGAACAATTTACGTCATCACATAGGGAGATACGTCATCACGTTCACTGTAATTGGCATAACGCAATGCCTGGGTGGAAACATGTTTTATAAAGTGGAAGCCCCGCCCCCTTTCCCCTGAGCCGATGTAGCCTACTCCATCGCTCCTCTGTTTTCTATTTAAAAAAAAAAAACGAAGGAGGAAGGATTAACTCTGTGGTTATGGAGGAAAAATTTTGATCTACAAGAAGTAAAAACGTACAAAAAAAAAACAAAACAAACAAACAAAGGTAGCCGTTCAAAAGATTTGAATCGTGCACAAACGTCCTATCCCACATAGATAACATCTAATGTACTGACCAAGTGTCCATAAATATTGATGGGTATGCATTTAGAATCATGCTCAACTACTACCACACCAAATTTTAGCTAAACATCTGTGAAAAAAATTATAACAATTTTTGTTTTTTCTGCAGACTGTTGCAGGGGCGGTTCTAGGGGCGGGGCCACTGGGGAATTGGCCCCTGCTGAAATCTGATTGGCCCCCTGAAGTGGCCCTGTCCTGTCACTCATCTGTCCTTRGCCGGATAGCAATGATGGTGGCTGTAGTTCCATGCCCAAACACTAGAGGCACTAATGAGTCAAACAGTAAAGTCCAGCATAAATCAATCTTACTTCTTTAAAAGACTTAAACAATTTCGCAAAAAATATCTTTCAACTGGCAAACAATGGTTTCATTTTCTCACATGTTTTGAGAATATTTTATCCATGTACAGTAAAAATGCATGTAACATTGATAAGGAGAATTGAAGCTTTTTTAACAACAATACATTATGTTACAATTGTTGGAACATATGTGACCGGTTCAATTTATACACCTTACCAAACTGAGGATTTATGTGCAAGGATGTTAAAAAAATACTTGAACCCTCTATAAATATTGTGGCCCCTTGATTGCCCCTTACTCAYAAAAATCCTAGATCTGTTAACTCTAAAAGGTAATCAGTTATAGATGTCCATTTGATGGTTATTTTTCAAACAAAGGTTTCATTAAAATTCATTTAGTTTTATTTAGTTAATAGAGCAGACAAACAATCATGGTCGAAAACATTATTGCTCTTCTTTCGCCTGTAGCTGCAGGTGTTATTCAGCTGCAGAAGCTTTAACATCACGTTAAATGTTTTACAATAATTTTCACGTCAGATTTCCCAGAGTTCAACCTTTCCAGGGTCTCTGCAGAGCCCTTACACAACCGCCTTTAAGTATTATTCCTGTTAGTCGTATTTTCAGCTCCTGGACATTATAAAGATTGTATTTTAAATTTGTTAATTTCCATCACCATAAAACTTTATGCACCTGAAGCTCTGTGGGAGCACTAATCTCTGGTGGACACCCACAGGGCAAACACAGCCTCCTGCAGCTGAAGCCAAAAAGCAATTAAAACACCCCAACTCTGAGAGGTTCTGCAGAGAAGAGCTTCATTCTTCGGCTGCATTTCGGCTGATACCAGATGCTCTGTAAATACAAATAACATTCCTCTAACAGCTGCTGGGAGAAACTTTCCTCTGTTGATAACAGCAGGGGACACGGCTCTGTGTTCTCTCTGCCACCAGTTGATTCAACTCAGGAAAGTGTTACAGAAATAATAAAAAGGATTTTAAAATGACAGTTTTTCCCTATATTATTATCACTCACTGCCAAAGATTAAAAAAATGTTTTGCCCTTATCTGTTTATGTGTGTTCACGTGTTTGTTAGCAAATTATGTCATAAACCACTGGATGGATTTAAATGTAAGTCTTAKAAAGGAATCAATACTGAAAATCAAGTTTAAAGACCACTGAAATGATATCAAACAGAAGCACTGAACCTACATTAAAATTAAAGTAAAAGAGCTAATATGACTGAGGATTTAACTTTTATGTTCAAACTGAACATTGACACTAAATCATTCAAGTATCTGAAGATAATTTTGAATTAACTGTAAAAACTCTGCGTAATTAAAATACTTATTTCAAAAAAGCAATAAACTAAAATTGGGTAAAAATATCTGCTAGTGCAGTAAGACATTTACAACTAAGAAGATTTCTTGCAATAGGAATAAAAATTTAAGTTTTTAGGAAAGTGAGAAATATTTAGAAATGGGACGAACGGCTGTTTGAAGAGATCCGGATCTGGACCATGTGTTTGTTTCATAGCGCCGTAAAATTGTGAACATCGCCCCATGTGGGGGAAACCACGTGTTTCGTCTATAGCGGAACCCCTAAACTGCTGTGCTTCACCCCTCTGCGAGTAAAATAATAAGACAATGCACAGCTTGTTACTGTCCGCAGCTTGGTTCCTATTGTTCTTTGTAAAAAGACAGTCAACAGATTTGGATCGTTCACCAACGTCACATCTCTAAAAATGTTTTAGTTCCAAATACACTCATCACCAAGTTGTAGCATTTATTTTTTAAAAGAAGGTGATCATCTAAGTAAGTAAGTAAGTCGGGGCTCGAGCACCGAAGAACTTTCTCATGTCAGTGAAACTTTTTATCTGCTATTTTTTTCTGTGTGAGTCTTTCCGGGTTGAATTGACAATTTAACACAAACTAATCAATTTTGAGAGTGTTCAGAATTATTCATTGGTGAAATACATTTAAACACAAAATAATTCAGTTTTAATCTGTCGGAGCTAGTTCTTGTGAACCTGCACAACATAAAGGACTAAGTTCAGTTAAGATGTTGGACATTAACCAGGGCTAATGTTGCTGTCGTTTGTTTGCATGATGTAGAAAAGAAAGAGAAGCAATTTTGTTTGGTTTTATGGTTGATGATGATGATGATGATGAGCATTTTATCAACTAGAATGTCTCAAAGATTATTATTTATGCCCATTTTATCATTAAAATAGGGTTTACATCAAATGCTTGTTGGAATAAGTCTGAAAACGTCGAGTCTCGGGCCTAAAACATCTAAATAATATTTTTTTCTCCAAAAATCTCAAGCTGCTTTATGACCTCTTCAATTTCACCGAGTATTTCCGCTTCAGGCTAAGTTTTAAAGTGTTTTAATAATGTGATTGATAAAAATCCTATGATCTTAACTAAAACTGATTGACAGCTGGTAAATCTAAAACAGAATCAGCGTCTGGTTGTGAATAATTTATGAGATTTTTGTGTTTTCCTGCCGCCAGCAGCCAGCGTGTTGCGTTACCTGCAGATATCTGACAAAGCATCGTGTTTGCAGGGAGCTCAGCAGAAACTCTGCTGCTGCCGGTAATCCCCTCATCCATTCAGGTTTTTCTCTTCATACTCCAGTGAAGCACGTTCATGAAGCGCCTGGATTTTCTGTTCTACACCTTCAGTTCCTGCGGACTCATCCTGATGAATAAGCACCTTTTTTTGTTTCTGATCAGCACAGTGTGGAGTTGTCCAAGATGTGGAGCTTTCCTCTTGAATTAAAAAATATCTTTGTTATGATCCTGAGTTATTCAGTTTTATTTTGTAGATTATGTTGATTTTTACCATTTTTTTTTGTTTTTCATTTGAATATTTTTGTGTTGCTCATCAGTTTCATCCATCTTTGCTTTTCCTCATCAAGTCCTGAACTCATTGCTAATCAGTTCAGCTTCAAACATGGTTTTGATATTTTGTATGGTCCCAAACCAGCCAGCTGCAGTTGAATGATTGTAACTTGGACACAGTTGGGAGTTACTGCAGGTCAATTAATTCCAAACACGATTGAAAACTGGTTTCTGATTGGATAAATCAGGCTAGCATTCGGTTGTTGGTCTTCCCAAAGCCCCAACATTTGTTTTTGGTGACCTTTATTTAACCTGGAACAGGAGAAACACATTTTGACAAACAAACATCAAAGAGGTTAACAATCAAAGAACTACGACAGGTTCATGGTACAAATGAGCGCAGCAGTCATCAAGCGATGCTCTCARGGCATTTGTAAACAACGCAAACGGGACAAATGAAGTAAGTCGTAGCATTTTTTGCAGATAGTTCCAATCATTAGCAGTGGGAAATTGAATTGATGAACAGCCAAAGGATACTATACTAATGGCTGCATAAAGGTGTCCAGTTTGTGCAGGAGAGTTGTGGAAGCAGTTCTGAAGACGACATCAATCAGAATGGAAATGTGTGGACTAAACCAACCAATTTATACAGACTACCAGTTCTGCCAATAAGACCTGCGGCTGTATAGATCTGAGCTTCACAGTCAGACTTGTACATCCAGCCTTTAATGGAAGTTATATGTTATAGAATCATTTCATTAGAAAAGATTGTTAAAATAAATAATTGAACACCCAAAATTAAGTTGACATTTTCATTCTTAAACTTCTATACATGCTAAACGCAGTAATATGATATAAAGATCAGATCAGCGTTGCACTGAGTGTCTCAGCTCACTTCAGCAGTACCCGATGTTCACCAGGGGAATTGGCAACAACAAAAAATACAATCAAGGGGGGGATAAGTAAGGTAGTGTAACAATTTAATAATCATAAAAAAGATATGCAAAATGTTCCAAATAASATTAAAATTTGAGCAAAAACGCTGAAGATGTAAAACAGAAACAGTTTTCATTACAATCAGAGGTGACAGATTTGTTGTGCAGGGTGATGGACTGTAGCAGGAGAGGTTTCCTGCAGTGGTTGTRCTGCAGGCAGAGCTGTAGCAACTCGCAGTAGCAGCTGTTCCTCATATCCTCATATATAGAGAATGTTCTGGGTTGTCTTTTATGGTCAGCAGCTTGTTCAGCTTCGACCTTGTCCACTTGTTCAGTCTTCTTGTGTCGCTGGTTCTGATGCTGCTCCCTKAAATAAAACACACACAKAAATAAATAAATAAATAAAAAATAAAACCAGAGCTCTGGTTACAACAGRGGAAGAAGAGCTCTGACATCTTGCTGCACACGACGAAGGACCTGAGTTTCAGTCAGTTGAGCTTTATTCTTAAAATACTGTAAATACAGTATCTCACCTCGTCCCCTGAAAAATGTCATAACACTCCTAAAATTCATGAGGCATTTTAATGCACCGAGCAGACATCGCTCCTAAAAAAAAAAAAAAAACAGAACAAGAGGTGAACATTTTCCCACAGAACCCTTCAACTTTCTTACATAAGCTAAAGAAAGCGATGATTAATCTCTTCTTTTGGAAAACCAGCCCACAGCTTCATCTGAAGAACACGTGAATATAAAACCTTTGAATATGTGATGTTCAGCTCACTATTAATTTAACAGAATGCAATCACATTTCTAAAAACACCCCCTTTGGTCGACATGAGCCGATGCTCTTTGTGAAYGAAAAAACAAAAAATATATTCAGGCTCTATTATCTTAAATAAAAATGTAATGTTTGTACTGCATGTGGTTTAGTCACCAGACCCTGAAGTTCCAGCAGCAAACAGTAAAAGTGATTGATGATATGATTGCATTAGAAATAATAAAAATCTGAAGAATAGGGTTCCTGCAGTGCTTGCTACTTGTAGCCAGAATAACAATAACCATCATTGTCACCATCATAACTATAATCATTTTAATTGTTGGAAAGTCTTTACAATAAAGGCGAATGGCTGTCTGCCCAGTAGGAAGCAGCTTGGGCCTCTCAGCAGTCCTCAGCCATCGATTGAAAGATGGGGAGTCTTTTCTCCAACAAAATGATGAAACAGCCTCATAGGGAAAAAGAAAGAAGAAAGAAAATGTATCAGAACAGGCTGAAATTAAGATTTATTAGAAAGATGAACGTGCTTGGTGTCATTAAAGGAAAATGCAGTTCATCATCTAAATACAAATCCTTTTGGCTGCATATTTGTAATATATTTCATATTGTAAAAAATAGGGCGGCACGGTGGCTCAGTTGGTAGAGCTGATGCCTCTCAGCAAGAAGGTCACCGG
>NW_013952754.1:556994-558769 GCF_001266775.1 Austrofundulus limnaeus | reverse complement strand
ACCCGTGCCTCAGCAGACTAACACAGTAAAACATGGTGGTGGCAGCATCATGTTGACCTTTTCCTTATCTGGACCAGGGGTTTCAGTTGAGGTCAATGGATGAACATTTTCAAATACCTGCCTAAAACCTTCAGAGGTGTTTCAGTTTTCAYAACAGCACTAACCCCAAACATCCAAACCAACAAAAAGAAAAATGACTACGCCTAAAAAAAAGAACACAAGTTTTAAAATGTCCTGACCTAAATCTGATAGAGTTGGACTTTGGCAAAGAAAAGAAGGCAACTAATACTAACCCTGCTGACAGACTCCTACATAAGCTCATTATAGCACAAACAATAAAGTTCAAACTAAAGTTATGGTTTATACGTATTTCTCTGTGCTATAATTTCAGTTCTGATATACAAATTAGTTTCTGTAGCCTTACAGCCTTATTTACACCAGATTCACACCAGACAGTTTTACAGTCATTTCTATCATTGGAAACTTTGACCTACAATTAATAATAGTTTGTGACCATTTAGAGTCCAAAACACATTTCACCCAATTCCCCACTCTTCATCTTCACCCACACAATTCTTATTTCTCTGTTTTTAGTTTTTCATTCTTTCTTTCCATCAAGATTACTGGGCTTTAAAAGCACACATCTCCTCAATCTACTCCCAGTTCCATTCCCCCACATTAAGCCCTGTGAGTCTGGGGCTGTGTTTGTCTTCCCTGCAGGGTATTGATCAGCATCAGTGTCGGCCAGCCAGGACTCCTCTTCTACAGACAGATCTAGAACGGACTCAGCTGCTGGGTTTTCATTAAGAAAACAGCCCTAGTGAGTGGCGGGGAAGAGGTAAAGGGCATCAGGGCTAAGAGTCTGATAATCAAACTTGATGCTTCTCAGCCAGGTGGTCCTCCGTCCTTCCTGCTGGTTTATTAGTCAGGCTGTTTGTCTGCTTTCCTGACCCATCCACCTTGTTTTGATTGAGGAAAGGTGGTGACAATAATGTTGCTGCCACGTATACGGCAATGCTGTTGAGTGCATGTTATCAACAGCTTGAAAGGAGAACTTATTATTTTATTGAAAGGCTTTTTTTCATTTACCCTAGTAAACACATCAAACCTGATTGGATTTTGATACAAGCAGATCAGCCGGCTGGAACTTGAAGTGCTAAAAAACAAACCTATCTCCACTGCTGATCTAATCCTTAATTATTTTGTTCGTATCAGATTCTTTATTTTTTCCCAACCATCATCTTAGTCCAGGTTTTTGTGTTAAATAAGAATGAGTGAAAGGCACTCATCAGCCTGACTGCAGTAAGCTGAACATGGATGCAATGAATGATTTAAAGGGAAACCAGGCAGGATTAGTTGATAGCTGTTACACCACTTCATCTAATTTTGATTTTTAGACTCTAACAAACTCCTTTATCAGCTACCTTAGTTTCTTGTGGTGTTTTCATATAAAACTTTTAAATCAAAATTTCCTACCTTGGCCTGTTTGTGATGGATTGAACAAAACTCTGTAAGATGTTCAAAGCTCTTTTTTTTCTTTTGCTTTATAACCTAACATTGTTTTTAATTTCTCAACAACTTTATTCCTGGCCTGTCTGATATATTACTTGGTCTTCATGATGCTGTTTGATCACTTAGCTACTGTGAAAAACCTCTGAGGCCTTCACAGAACAGCTGGATTTATATACAGCGGGTAAAATAAGTATTGAACACGTCAACATTTTTCTCAGTAAATATATTACTAGAGGTGCTAATGACATGAAATTTTCACCAGA
>NW_013952754.1:550463-555339 GCF_001266775.1 Austrofundulus limnaeus | reverse complement strand
TCATCAGCATACATTAAAATATTTGAATACTTCAATATTTTTGGAAGGTCATTTATGTATAATAGGAAAAGCAATGGGCCCATTATGCTACCCTGCGGAACTCCCACGGAACAGGGCAGAGACCCGGACACAGAGCTTCCATGTTTGAAATAAACCTGCTAAATCAAATCAAGCTCATTATTTTTCTGCTGATCACACTCCCTCCTTTTTAATCATACAAACTTGTGCATGACCTTCTGCCTGTGAAAAACTCGATGGTCAGAATAGGTGTTTTTTTTTTGTTGCTACAGAGGAGTTAAATCCATGTCTATGATGCTGCAGAGTAGCAGCATGTGTCACAACAGCTCTTTGTCTCCCCACTGCTCCACTAATTGGCATTCTTCTCATTGCACTAATTATCGACACAGGCTTCTATGTTTGAGCTAATTAGCATTTGTGTTTGCATGAATAATGTCAGAGGACATTAAACCTCCACAGATTAGAAGTCGTGCAGCTCTCCATTTCCCCATACTCTCTTTTACAGTCACTTTAATTACCATAAAAAAGAGATCTGCATCGCTGACATTAAAACAGTTTCCCCTAAAGATCCATCATTATGAAGACAAATCACAATATTACTTTTTTAAAAATGGCCTCCTCAGCCCTCATTTAATTCTCACATTTTATGTGAGTAAATTAAAATCCAACAGTATTTTACTCGGGCAAAGCAATTAGCAGAACACCGCCAAAAAAGTGCCAAAATCCAGCAGCGTTTTGTCTTCTTTTTATGTTTTGTTTATCGGATTAATCATCGTGACCCCGTGGTGAGGTTAAGTGCAGCCAGAAACTCAGTTTGGACAAAACTGTAATTTAGGAAATTAAAACTAAATGCAACAGATTTTGTGACAACAGAAAAATAGATGAAACTAAATTTCTTCAAAAAAGCTGCCACCTAAATTTTCAAGTTGTCTGACTTATGAGAAAAAGGGAATTTTAGATTAAACGGTCAGTCCTACAGCAGTTAGAGAAGGCAAAAATACTTGTTTTTTGATGTACTGTATATTTCTTCATGCACCAATAATAAATGAAATGTGGAAATAAAGTTTGCAAAAGATTTTAACATTGTTAAAAGTGTGAGATGTTTTTAAAAGATGCACAATAATCAGCAAACTTACTGAATGTGCCTCTAAGGCCGGCATCACACTACAAGAGAAGTCTAAACCCCTGGTTTTCTACTTTCATTACTATAAGTTATTTTAGTTAAACATAGACATGTTTCTATGAGTATCTAAGACAGTTAAAATTACAAGCAGTTGAAGATAAAACTATGAAAGTGAAAATAAAATTGGTTAAACATTTTGGCAAGTCAGAGATGTCAAAACAATATTTGTGTCAAATAGGAGGCAGAATGTGTTCTTTTTTGATATTGTTTAATTATAACTACTTTTATAGGATTCTGTATGTTGTATTCATGATTAAATGCAGCAAAATAAAGTATTTTAAAGGTAACAGATCTTTGTAATACTTGATTTATTTACATGATGACTTTAATTGCTGAATGTTTGGCCCCTATGCTGTTGGTCTGCATTAACTGTGGCCCCCAGAGCAATTTAGTTGAATAGCCCTYTCATAGCAGATATTCCTGCTGTGGGTGGTGAGTTAAGAGTGATCTAGTCGGCTCGGAAGGACTTCGGGAACGCTCCGACCTCAAGTCAGGGATATTCAACAAGTTTGATATTTTTGGCCCGATATCACAGTGGTGTGTAGTGATCACCTGAGCTCACAGCCTGAGGAATGAGACGTGTAGCCAATCAGAAAGCGAGGTGACGTAAACATGGAGGGGATTCCAAAATACAGAAGATAAAAAAAGCTGTCATAACTCACCAGAAAGTCTGCTGGATGTTAAAAGTCATATGGAATTGTTTTTCCTCTGGTAAAAATACTCCACAAACGATCAACATTGTTTCTTCCTTGTTGCAAATGTTTATTTACTCTGAACTCACGTCTCTCTCGAGGTCACCTGAGATTTTTCCTCGGACATCTGAATTCTCGTGAGATTTCAGGAAGTCTCGCGTGATTTAATATCTGACATCTGAATGTTCATGAATGAAATATACCGTGTGTGGTGTGTTGTCTCTTGCCGTGTGACTGTACACCACACACTGTAGGACCAAACCTGGTATATCCATGATTTTTTTATCCTCACATGTGGGCTCTCTCAGTCTTTGAAAATCACCCGACTGTTTTAAAATCTTGTAGTGTGACTCAGCCTTAAGCTGTCCAGCAGGTGCATAGGTTCTCTTTAGGTTATGTTTCTGTGGAACAAAATATAAATAATTTATATTTTACCTCCTGTAAATAGCTTCTTGAATGACAGAGTTGCTTAGTTGTGCGTTACATGTCAGCAAATCCTTCCCGCAGTGCTGTTTGCTTTTACAGTCCACCTTAAATCTCTGTTTCCTACATAAATTGGACAAAGTGTTTATTGTCTGTTTCTGTGATGTATAGGATATGGTCTGAACAGCAGACTTGAGTGAGTTTTAAAATAGATCCATTCTTCGTGCCAGTTGTCTCTTTTTCTCAAACATCCCTGGTCTCATTTCTGAGAAGCTCTTTGAGTCGATCTCATAGTCATTTAAATACGAGCCTGTTTCTTTTCACGCTAGAGTTTAACCTAAGCTCATTTTATGTGGAGAAATGCCGGTGTTGTAGCTGTTTCAGTCAAACCTTGAAAATAACTGTTTTTTTAGATGCATATATAGGATCTCACACAATTTGTTAGCACATAGAATATGTGCTGTGAATGACACACAGCTATAAGCTCATCAAATTCAAGCTTAATATCTTGTTAAATTCCTTTAATCACAGCCTTTTTTGTGTTTTCACAGGTCATTTGTTTGTGGTGGGCATTTCAAGCTCTAAAAATTAATCAGTTGTAGCACATCCAATTACTTTCTGCAAGTTTCAATAAACCATTGAGTGTGAGATATAGTAACATACAAACATAGAACACACACATTTTCACCCACCTTCACCTTTTAGCACTGGGTTATCAAAAGAAACGAGTAGGAAACTGATGACAAGAAAGTACGTCCACAGATAGTAAGAACGAACCAGCTCCACAGTCTTGGAGGCACTGAAGTAATAATGAAGTAGGGTCAGTGAAAACCTGAACCAATAAGAGCAGAGAAAACCCTCAGACTCCTTAGAAGGACGTCWCTCTCCGTCTTCTGCTGTCTCATAAAGAACACACATTCAGAACCAGTATACAAAAGTCTTTTTAATCTGTTTGACTGACAACTTTATTTCCAYGCAATGTGCACAGACACTGCCAGGCATCATCCTGCATGTCAGGAGATTTTATGGTATTCAGCGCTGACATGGGTTTAATGGACCTGGTGCAAAAAGATTACACTTTTTTTACTCGGTCTCGACCGGTTCAGCAGCAGAACTTTTCTGACAAAGCTTGACGAAAGCCCGTTAGTGCTGAAGATCAGTTTGAACAAGTGATCAGGAAATAGACTTAGATCAAGATAAGATCTGTTTGATTGAAGACAGAAATTTGCAGTTTATTGAAATTATTCACATAAAATTTTTTTTGTTAAAACATGCAGTGTGAATGCTGACTGCCGAAACTTACAGAAGCTGATTGTCTGTTTGTCTTTTTCTTTTAATTTTGTGCAATAAAGCTGTTTTATTACATTTTAAATAAGTAAATAAATAAATAAATAAATAAATGAAATCAAGTCAAAACTGCATTGAAGTGCACTTGTAGTTGAAGTGTTTATTTTTATGGAATTGTTTTAGAGTTAAAGGTTTTGCACAATAATACCTAAAATATAGTTAAAGACAGTATAAAAACGTATACTTAAATAAGGGCTTTTAAATTTAAAATATGGACCTTAAATGGTAAAGCAATAACTTCTCATTATATAAAAAATCTGGAGTCATGATGGCAGGTGGCTTTGGTAGTTACTCATCTAACTTTTTGTGTCCACAATGTTTTTATATAAGCTACTAAACCAAGTTAAAAAGAGCTTTGTCAAAGCTCAAATATAATAGAAGATAATGACAAAATAGGTGAGTACACTGTGTACTTAGGAAGGAATGGAAAAAAATAAAACATACTAATATCGTAATAAGTTACACAGGATGAATGCTGGCAAAATGCCAGTGTTTTTATGTGTAAATAACGGTTTTGAGAGTGCAGAGGTGGGTCTAAGTCATTGTTTTACAAATCATTATTAAATCTCAAGGTTTTCCACTCAAGTCTTGAGTCACTTACTTACACTTGAAACTTTGAGTTAAATACAGTCATTTAACTCTGCTACTAAAGGACCAAAGAATTCCATGTAAATAGTTGTAAAATGTGAAAGAAACAAAGTTGTGCTTTAAAAAAACATTTGTATGAAACACTGAAATATTTTAGAAACTGGATATGTTTGAGGATAGCAGTAACCCACATTGGCTTTGGCTTTGCTCAAACTGTTTCCTCATCAGTCTGATCATAAACTTTGTTTCTTGTTTCCTAAAAGAGAAGCTAAAGTTGAGCTTTTAATTTGTCACCAAGACAATACTGCTGCTGAAGACTGGGTGAGAGTCCAGGACCTGAAAGTGTGAGAGATAGTCAAACAGAAACTGAAGAAACACTTCAGTCTGTTGTGTGTGTGTGTGTGTGTGTGTGTGTGTGTGTGTGTGTGTGTGTGTGTGTGTGTGTGTGTGTGTTTCCAGGACTGATCTGAACTGGAATGTTTCACCATGGGTCATTTTGATGATTATTTCTGAACATTACCACAAGGCATGTGTCAGATGGACAATTAGGCCAGAGCATATGTAGAAATAATGCACTACCAACCACCACACACACACACACACACACACACACACACACACACAC
>NW_013952754.1:542981-550443 GCF_001266775.1 Austrofundulus limnaeus | reverse complement strand
CACACACACACACACACACACACACACACACACACACACACACACACACACACACACACACTGGGTGTGTAAATGGCCCATGCTATGCAGTCCTGTCCTGTGGGACCTTCTTAAGTGGGTGATTATGTGTAAATGGTCATGTAATGATGTGTTGCTTTTTGCTAATGTCCCCATGAAATGTCCGTAGCTTCAACAGAGCCGTGTCCCCCAAGACACTATAATGGACACTCTGAGCTTACAGTGGTCCTTGAGAACAGAAGGATAATGTGGATGAGCAGCAGTGGGGGCGAAATCATTGAGCTGAATAAGCAGTCATGTTTGTCGAGCTTAGATCATRTGACTAAAATAAAGGAGTTGTTGAAAGAAAAACCTGTTTACTTTCAGGTCTCTTGTTTTCACAGAATCTTTCACGAGTTTCCAAAAACAAGAAAACGATCTAAAAATTAAAATCTAAAAGTTATAGTGAAAAAAACTGCTACAAACATTTCATCTTAAAATTACAGGAAAAAACACACAAAAAACCCCCAGTGTGGGTCAATTAAAATCTGCCACTTTGTATCTGCGATGAGTTCTGACCCTGTGAAACTCCATCACATGCTTTTTTATTATTCACTTCGTCYCAGAAAAGTTGATGTACATTTGCACGCTTGACAAGTGGGCTGAGCAAGTAAGGAATTAACCAACAAACTCACTGAAAGCCACTTGGTTATAGCCTACAAAGTGACCTTTCTTTTCCGTTTTAAGTTATTACTTCCTGAGTTGAAGAAAATGGAACTGTTCAGTTTAACAAGTCGGACGTGACGGTGTGAACAACTGAAGTTTTCTTCCGCATGAATTTGTTCTGTGAAAAGCTTCTGATAAAGTATCAGACATTATTAAAATTGAGATAACTGATCTGGCATGTGGACCTCATGCGGGTTTGATCATTTATGGAGAAGATTCATACGTAGGTCTGGAATTTCTATGCAGCAACATACTCACACATAGTTGCACTCTATAATTTTCAGCACTTACAAGGTAGGTGGCCTGGTAATTTTCAGAAGTGTGTCGTGAACATTCTAGAAATCAGCGCTTCAAGGAACAAATCTGTAAAATTTCAGAGCTGCAGCGCAAACGTTAAAAACTACCCTCACCGTTCCTGTGAGTCTATTTTAAACTGAACGCACAGATTGTTCATATTTTAACCATGTAAGCCTGAATTGTTTGGTCATAAAAGTGTTTGGCGCACTCTTTGAACCCCGTTGAGCCAAGACTTGAGCTTTCTTCAGTACTTTAGCTTCTCCTGAACGTAAAAAAGATGGAAATGAGGGTTACTTAGTAAAATCAAGGCAAGGAGAGGTAAATGACAACCTTCCACAAAATGACTAAAACAACCGTTCATGTTGAGTCCAATATGCATCACTCAATATTAAAGAGAGAAAGAAATGCCTGTACATACTTTTCCACAAAATATGCCTGAAGGCTGTTCACGAAAAGCATACTGGGATACATTTAAAACCATTCACCTAATGAGTCTGACGCCAATTATTTTTCTACATGCTGGTGCGTTTAGGTTTGTAGGAAATCCTTAACTTGGTGCCGACAGGTAGCCCTGGAGCTGCTATGATTTCCATAACGAAACAGCTCAGACTAAGAAAATAAGAATATTTTAACAGCTTACATCTATTGTCTATTGTGCAAGAGGTATATGTTGGTCACTGAGATGCATGGTGTAGCATTTCAGCACAGAATGCAGGTTACATATTGCCTTCATGCCAATTACTAAGACACAACTCGGTAGTCAGCAAGTAAGCTGAAAGTCATCCTCAGCAGGTACTCAGAGAACTAAAAACATCTCATCACCACATTATTTACAAGGTTTAACCAAAGCAGCTACAACTCCATCCCCTCTAATCCTTGATTAAAACTCTGGCATGAAAGGTGGTGGGTCACAAACCAGAGACCAAAGAAGCCTTAAAGCTTATAGCTTATAGCCTTAAGGTTTATAGTTGATGGGTGTGCAGTGACAGAATTGCACCTTGCCCCTGAGCTTTGGTCATGTGCGGTGTAATGAGAATTGTGCACCTCCAAGTCTTTGCAGCTCAGAATGTTATGAAGTGTATGGCCACATGTCTTTTTTTGGAGAACACTGCACCAATGTGTGCCACRGATTGGCAGCACGACGGATCAGTGGTTAGCACCAACACCTCACAGCAAGAAGGTCCTGAGTTCGAACCCCGGTTCGGACCAGGGGTCTTTCTGTGTGGAGTTTGCATGTTCTCCTCATGCTTGAGTGGGTTTTTCCAGGTGTTCCGGTTTCCCCCATCCCCAAAGACAGGCCTCCCTTGAAAAAGAGATCTGAGATCTCAATGGGACTTGCCTGGTTAAATAACGGTAAATAAATAAATGTAAGCCTTAGTAGCAGAGCCCTGAACAACACTTGAAAAGCACAATATAACCAAGCCCTGAAGAGTGAAAGGATGCCACCTCCATCTGGGCCCCACTACCTGTGAGAACGACCACAAAGGTAAGGTGCAGAGGGAGCTGAGTGGTAGATGAGAAAGTAGCCATTCCAGCTCCTGGCAGCGTAAACTGGCTTCAGTGATGGAATGTCACCTCTGTGTTGGGTTAGGAGCCAGAGCTTGTGTGTGTGGTTGATCAATGCCAACTACAGCTGGACTCATCTCTACATACAGCTTGGTTTCTGGAATCCAGCTGCTGGACTGGGGCTGGACTCTTTCCCACCCTGGTGTTGCCCAGAGAGAGAAAGAAAGTGAGAGAGAGAATAGGTGAGTGGATGGTGCCATGTCTGGAGTGTCATCTAGGGAAGTGATTGAAAAGAAGGACCTCCGTGATCTGAGTCAGAGTGCTGTTACTGGACATTTATACTGGGTTTGTGCTGTCCATAACAAACATGTGATCACAGTGCACTTCATAATTGTACAAGGTACCAGGCCAAAGGTCAGCAATCAATTATGTAATCAAATGTTCAGACCTGAAGCTGTTTTGGTTGTTGGACCTGTTGTCATAGTGATGTGACCACAGATAAATGGTAAAAAATGGCTGGCTGGAAAGATCCTTTCAGTTCCTTCTAAAACATTGTTCTCTGAAATGTAGTTTTGTACAGTTGCTCTTTTTTATCTTCTTTTCAAAATTTTAGCAGTGCTTTTATAGTTTTTACGTATATACAGATTTGCTACACTCAGTTTTTAGCTACTGCTTTGTTAGTTGTAGCTTAACTATAGTTTTGCTCATTTTAGCTTTTGGCTACCATTTTGTTAGCTTTAGCTTTATGCAAATTTTTTTGCTAATTGTAGCTTTTGCCACCATTTTGCTCATTTAACTAATATCAACAGCTTTATCAATTTTATCATTTATCAAGTTTTTGTTTTTGCTTATTTTGAATATAAATTTTGGTGSTTTTTTAACTGATTTGAATTTTTTATTAGCAGTTTTAGTTATTTTAGCATTTTTGATATTTTTAGCATTTACAAATTTACTCTTTTTTCTAGTATAATTTTTGCTAATTTTATCCGTTTTGCACCTTAAATTCTTTTGTTACAAATATGCTCATTTTAGTTTAAATTAAAAAAAAATCAAACTTTCAACATTTGTTTGAGGAATGAATTGTTAAGATGATTATTTTTTCCCCTTTGTGTGTTTCTCCATCATTCTGACTTTACTGATGTTGAAGGAGACAAACAGCAGGTGGATCGGTAGAACAGCACATATTTAATGACAAAAACCATCAGGAGTTACCTGAGCTTACATGTGTTAGAGGGATATAAAATATCACAGCAACACCAAGCAGCAGAGAGAACACCTGCACTCCAAGGAACCACCTCTGTTTGACAATGGAAAGTTCTCTTCATGTCAAGACAGTGATGTATGCAATTCTGATWTTTTTTCTGTACCCAACTCTGAAGTTTAACATAACAAATGTGATCATACCATGATGTGAAATAAATCAGGAATATTCTTTCCTTCTGGAGGCTTTTGACTTTGCTTTCAGTAAGGGCTGTGTTCATGCATATTTATAATGATGTTGTGTAGCATTTCATTTACGCTCCCATTCCTACAAAAAAAWWAAWWAAWAAAAAYASARAGTCATTACCAGAGCCTGCATTTCTATCAAAATGTTATTTCTCTCAGAAATAAATATGGCTTTTCAAGCACTGTCAAAAGAATGACAAAAAGCCGCTCTCCTCTAACAAGGCTAACCTTGTCCTCGTCTCAGAAATCCATTTTCTCCTGAAGGTATTCAGAAGGCTCGGCCTCCATCTCTGCAGGGTTTCATTATCAAGCATGARTTTTGTGCTTGTTGAAGTGATTTCACTGTGATGTGTAACGTTATTCAAATTGTAATGAGGCTTCTCTCTTCTTTTTTTRCCATTTGAATTGCTGCCTTCTGTCTTTCCCTTCATCTTCTGCGAGTGTGTTCTTCCATTCTCCCCTTCTCTGCTGCGCCCAGGTGTACTTACCATCAGCAGGACCTAGTCATCTTTAATTACAAGCTCAGCTCTGATCACACGCTAATGGCCCAGGAAGAGGAAGAGAAGAAAGAATCCCTGGTGTTGTGTTTCTATTTCCTCCTCCTCCTCCCTCCAACAGAGCCACTCTGTCCTTTTRTTCTTCTCTACTTCTTTTTTTTACGTGTCCAAATCAACGATCTGAGGAAATTCATGAACTAAGCTCCCCTGTGAAACCATCAGTCTTTTTCTGTAACAAGACCATGCTCATTACATGCATAATGATAAGCTTAACTGGTTACCACAGTGACGAACCCCACTCCAAACTGTGGTGATTAAGGTTGGAGAATAATTTAGTTTTCCAGATAATGAATCACATGTGTATATCTAATCTTAAGTAGTTTTTTTTTACCATTACCAAAAGCTTACTAAACAGTTTAAAACAGAATCCAATAAAATTTACAATTTATAAATGAATCCCTAAAAAGAACTGAGAGTAATAATGTTCTTAAGGATGTTTTTTTTTCTCCAGTGGTTGTGTAATGTGTTGCTGGAAAAAGAACAGTTCAAATGAATAATTAAAATTCCCAAATTAATATGACAATCAGGGACAACTGAACCCAGAGGCCGGGTGCTTGTCTTTCATTTAGAAGGTCTGGGTATTGATCCCCAGCCCCTGCAGCATGCCGGAGTCTTTTTACCCCCACCACCACCACTGCCCTCAAACATGCTTATTGGTTAGTGAGAACATAAAAGTGTTGTATAGGGTGCAAAAATAAAGAACAAAAAGCCCTGCATGAGTGTGTGAAAAACTCTAGAAAGCACTTTGCAGAACCTGGAGAGGTTAAAAATGTGCTATACAAGTGTGGACCATTCACACCCATGAGTGTGACTGTTGTGATGTGCAGTGACATTACAGGCTGACTGCTTAATAACAACAAACTAACAGTTGGTTATTATTGTGATTTATTATTCAAATGATCCGTTTTCCTTCAGTGTGTTTTTTGGCACGCAACTTGTTCTGCAATTTTTGTGCTTTTTGAACAATTCATATATCAAAACATTCAGCTTCTAAGTATTGGTACTTTATCAGTTTATGCTTTTTACAATATTTAGCTTTTTCTACTATATTTTTTTCTAATTGAAAATGAACTGGTTCTTTGTCAACATCCTTCAAACCCTTTAAAATGCTCAAAAGTCATTTTACCTTTTCGTCTGATTTTGCTTTTTTAACTTTGATGTGCTGATTTCAGCTTTTTTATCTTCTTTTTTTGCTACTTTTAACAATTTTTAGCTTTCAGTTACTTTTCTGCTACTGTTAGCTACCCTTCAGTAAATTTCAACATTTTTGTGTGTCTTTCAACCAGTTTAGGCTTTCCCTGCTTCTTCCGGCTGCTTTCTGCTAATTGTAGCTGTTTTCTGTCATTTTAGCTATTTTTTTAAGCTAATTTGAGCTTTTTTCAGCTAAATTCCATTTTTGTGCCAATTTCAGCTTCTTACTGCTTAATTCAGCATATTTCTGCTTGTTTGCGCCAATTTCAGCATTTCAAACACTTTTTAAGCTATTTCTACTAATTGTAGCTATTTTAAAACAAATAACAGTTTTATTTTCTGCTGATTTTTCTCTTTTGTTGTCTTATTTTCAGCAAAAGTCAGCTGTTCAAAATTGACTCACATAGGTTACGCCATTAAACATTTTCTGCTAGACTTCAGCTTTTTCAGAAGTTACAGCAAAATTCTTTCAGCGTTATGAGATCACACTACTTTTTTTGCAGGAAATTCAAAATTCAAATTCTCTAGTTTTCATTTATTAACCTTTATTTAACCGGGGAAARCCCATTGTGATCCTAAATCTTTTTTGCAAGCGAGATGGGCTTGAAAGGCACCCAGAGAAAAGCCAAGCATGATGACAACATGCAWACTACAGAAAGGCTCTCAGGTCCAAACCCAGAARCTTCTTGCTCAAAGGCATCAGTGCTAACCACCTAAACAATAAAGGGAAAAAATGTACTCAGGATTTATTACATGCTTTTTTTTTCTACATAATGGCAAGGTGCAATACTAAATGTTACAGAGTTGATGCTGCTAATGATGGGTCTGAGCGGTGCTGCTTTGTGAACGTATTTTGGAAAAGGTTAAATCTTTGCAACTCTGWACATTCCAGTCTGAATGAGAAAGCTCATTAAAAGAGAAGCAGCACATCTTCAACTAACAAGAAATGTCTAGTTTTCTATTTTAAACTTTAATATATTTTATACTATGTATTTTAAACTTTCAAGCTGTGTCCTGGACAAGTGAAAACCAAAGAAAAAGCAATGCAGTGGGATACAGGACCAAATATTTTAATTGAGTAATTGCAACTGTGCTTGAATGCTTATGAATTGCCAATCCTAACAATGAACTGTCAGAATGACATCAGWGTTCAGAGGATCTTTTGTGTCCAAAGCTGTCCCTTGTTTTTGGCAGACCTTCATTGTTCAGGAKGTTTGTCCAACAGGTGGGAACATAAAAGCTGCTTTAGCTGACTGACCTTTAATCCTAGGAACATCAACTAAATCCACCCCTGAGTCTGGTCTGAGACCATTTAGTGCTCTTCTGGTAGGATTAAGAAGTTATCCTCTGACACACAGGGACCAGTGTAATATGTTTTATTTTCTTGGTGTTTATGAGATTATGGCATCATTCTAAATCTACCTCCATCTGTTAATGTTTTTAAAATTGCAAAACCAAATTGATAAAATATGATATGAAGCAAATAAATACATACTGTCTTTGCTCTGTTTTTCTGTCTCCCTGCAGCTTTATTTACAGAATCAGCTCCYGGTGTGTGAGGGGTTAGATACGTATAATCAATCACCTCATCTGCCTTCTCTTAACACCCACATGCTCTCAGACTGATCTGATCTGCACACAGTCTTGGATTTAYTTTATGCATTAAAAACTACAGTTAATATTCAATAAATATTACATTCTGTTTGTAAAATGTTGGTAGCCTGACCCCGCCACCAGCTGTT
>NW_013952754.1:541334-542911 GCF_001266775.1 Austrofundulus limnaeus | reverse complement strand
GTCTATTTTTGTTATTGTTTGTGTTAAAAATATATATTTTTGTGCTGATAAGCCTGAGTGGTCTGTTGACTGACCTTTGTATTTGTTCAAATAGTTGTTCTGGGCAGGTTACCATATAAAATGTTTGTCATAATCAAGTCTTGTGATTATTTYACWGGAGTTTTACTTTTAAAKWGTAGTTTAGTTATGATGTAAAWACAARAAAAATTAAACCAAGKTTTAGAATAATTACCATTTTGGTCCATACATTGGTAATGTCTGACTGYGCCTCGTGCCCAGTCAGYTAAATTGGGCCCCGAGGTCAAAAKGGTTAAGAACCCCTGCATTAGAGGACACCCTCTGAATTTGGACACAGCTATAGTCTGTGTCTAAATTGCCTCAGTTGCTGGTTGTAATGCCTCCTGGATCCTAACCACCCCAAACAACCTCAACTGGCTCCTCTGGATGTGGAGGGACTGCAGCTCCACTCTGTCTGTACCAGATCACTGAACTTCTCACCCTCTCTCTAAAGTTGAGTCTAGCTACCTGTGGAAAAAGCTCGTTTCGACCTGATGTATCTGTGATCTTGTTCCTTAGGTCACTGCCCAAAGTTTGTGGCCATAGGTGAGGGTAGAAACTGATCAGTAAACAGAGCTTCGCCTTACAGCTCGGATCATCACAACAGACAGGTACAGAGTCCACAGCACTGCGGAAACCACACCAATCCATCTGTCAATCTCACGCTTCATTCATCCTCCACTGGTGAACAAAACCCAAAGACACTTGCATTCTTCCTCACCTCTGAGACAGCAATCCACCATTTTGGGCTCAGATTTTTGTGTTGTGATCATACTAAGAATAACAGGTGCTATGCAAAAAAAAAAAAAAAAAAAAAAAAAAAAAAGATTGTACTGGTTGTCTGCACTCAAATTTCCTCATGTTCTCTTTGTTTTAAATCTCCAACTACGTAGTTCAGTTGCAGCCTATGAGTTTGGTGAAACAGGTCCTACATTGTTAAAAAAAGAGAGAACACCAAAACATCCTCTGTTGTTCAGTCTGCTTTTTTGAGAATTGGCCCCAAAATTTCTTAAAGTTTAACCAGAAAAAAAAAGTCATTTATTCACAGTTTTTGTATTAATACATCACAATTACCAGCAGTGATAATACTGAGCGCTGCTGTATGTTCTCAAATATCCAGAATGTGAATTTCCTGCTCACTAAAGCYTGAGCTCTGATTCGTCAGGCTGATGTCCTCTTTCACTGAACAGCATGACAACAAAATTAGTTTTTCTTTATCTGTCATTCCCCACTGTTCTAATCTTTRAGACTTCATCTCATTCTTCTTTTTCATCTCTCTTTTGGATCTTCACAACGTTCTCTTCTCATCCCGCCTCACCTTCTCTTCCTCCTTTTGTTCTCTCATCTTTTCATCATCTCCCCGCAATATACTGCCTGACGATTTGGCTTCTCCTCTGCACTTCCATCTTCCACATACATGTGGTCTACGCACTCAAAGACAAGAGAAAATAACTGGCACCAATGGTTTTTGGTAATGGACACACACACACACACACACACACACACACACACACACACAC
>NW_013952754.1:538519-540239 GCF_001266775.1 Austrofundulus limnaeus | reverse complement strand
ACACACACACACACACACACACACACACACACACGCAGAAATCCCTTTATGCTAGGCCCTGCAATCAGCTGTGTGAAGAAGGTCCAAATCTTTGATCCGTCTTCACTGTGCGATCAATCGGACAGACACGCAAGCATGCTGGGAACAAAGACAGAAGGTTGCTGTGTGTGCACAAAGCTCTATATTTAGTGTTTTTGTTCTCCAACTAACCAGTGTCACCTGTGTCCACATCACAGGCAGCAAACAGCATCTTCCCACTAACTAAAGAAAGTAAAGCAATTAGAACTCATCACCTGAAAGTGTGACACGCACGTGGGAGGATGTGAATGACCGATCACAACAGATGGATGTGAAATCATGCTAAGAAACACACACACAAAAAGTAAAACTAAAGCTGATAATTGGAGGCATTTAAAACTGTTAAAAGTTTTTTTTTCATTTAATGTACTGTTTTAAATTAGTACAGTTTCTACTTCAGCACCTGGATTTTTAATCAAATTTACATTAAAAGATTATGTTGTGGCTGCAAAGTTATAGAAAAAGATTGCCTATGTGAACGCAGGCAGTGTGTGAAATATAGTGACAAATGGGAAGAGGGTGTTATTATTGACTGCCATTTTAATAAAGTTATGTGTTCACGTGAAACACCATGTCCAGAAAATCTAAAATTTCATAATRTGAAATTTCTAAATTAATTCAACAGTCAAAAATCGTACAATAGTAAATCTCAATTACAATAATGTTACTAATCTAATTTACTGAACAATATAAATCACTTTGTCTTTTGGGGCTAAATATTAGAAAGACCCAAAATGCATAGAAGTTGGTATTTTGATAATAATTCTTTGAGCGATTTCAGTTCCAGTGCAGAAAATTACTGCAAGCTTATGTGTGCAATCTGCACCCCCAGGGGAAACTGTAAAACACAAGACAAGTTCTATAGAAGCGAATGATACTGGGTGAAGACGACAACAATATCTACATTTTAACAAATGTYAAAATGTTTGTATTTCTATATGTTTTGGAAAGTTTTGAATGCGACAGTTAACATATAAATCTCTCAACAATAATGATCCTTCTGTTCCAAATGTTTCTAATAGAGCACTTTGCTCTCAGATTTTCTAAAAGTAAAATGGGAGGCAGAGTTTTTAGCTATTAGTATCAGCTAAATCAGGCGTGAGGAGCTCAGAAAATAAATTTATTGAAAATAAAAATTGAGAGGATTTTTCTTTTTTTTGTTTTACAGAGGCTGGGACAGAGGGAACTCGGAGAAAACAACCTAGGTTGATAGCATAAGCCATGCAATGAACAGACAAGGAAGTGGTGACAAGAGATGGTTAAATACACGGAGGGAGGAGTGATTATGGACAGCACCTGTGCAGGAGGCTGATRACAAATTATACTGTAGATGAGGGTGCCAAGGATGACGAGAAAACTCAGAGAAAACTAACTGAAGGTGAATGAGAATTGGAACAAAAATAACACAATTGATAATCTAACAAATGATCTAAACTAATACGAAAGAACTAAAATCCACAACAAAAACTAGAACTGCGAAGCAGTTATGATTGGGGTCCAAGCCTGGTTTTGCATGTCAACCTTGGCCCATGTCATCCCCAGCACTCTGTTGACTTGTGTGCTACAGAGTTCTAACATAAGAAAATAGATCTAGGTTTCTAAAAATAGGTTGCTTCATATTCGTATATAAAATATATAAATA
>NW_013952754.1:526100-536458 GCF_001266775.1 Austrofundulus limnaeus | reverse complement strand
TATATACACTGTATGATTGGCTTTGCATTCTTGATTTATCCCTTGCTTTTATGCTGCACTCACACTGAAGCATTCACAACCTCAAGTTTGACGCTTGTGCAATTTCAGGTCTGACGCTTGTCAAAACTGCTCTTGATGCGCGTGTCGACAGCCTCTTGTTTACCTCCTCTGATGGCCTCCCCTCCTCTGTCGGTCTCTGTTTAATGGTGGAAGAAATAAAGAAAATGGCGTTTTTATTTACTGAGAGCAAGAGCATGCCACTCTCACCAGATAATCAATTCATYATTAATTTACTAGATAARTCAGAGGCGTTCTGAGTTTGGTGAGTTTCACCACTCCAGGAGCTGAGAGCTGATGAGGCTCGCTTTCAGAACTATTTTTGTCATYAGCTCAGTTTYACTYGCTGCTGACCCACATCTGTCCATCTGTCTCAGGTTAGTGGACATCGTTCAGGAAACTGTACCATGGGAAAATCTGTCACTACATCACACAGTGGAGTTTCTCTGATTGGTTGATGTGCTGCATCAAGCTGCAAAAGTTAACATTTTCCAGCTCCAGCATTCAGCACACATAAAGCACATTGAACACTCAAAATGTGCCATGTTAGACGCACCGCAGCACTTACTGATGCTCCTTGACTCACGTCCACCATCGACTTTGTATACAAACCTGATGGCCCTGATGTTCAAAATGCGTTTGGTGTGAATGTAGCAAAGACTGCTGTAGAACGAACTGACCATTCATCTCTAGAGCTTCGAGGTCTGCCACCAAGCCTGCTAATATCCTTTTATTTTACTTCCTTTGCTGCTGCTGTCTAATTTTATTTGGAACAGTAGTCATAAGGCTTGTGATATGTTTGTATTTAAATGACTGTTTGTATTTTATCAAAACCTTGTTTGTGGATGAATGAGTTCCCATTCTTTTGTAAGTATGTTGACCAACTCAATATATTTGTGCTGCTGTTTTTGGTCACAGTGTTCAGAAATATAGCGTTCAGGCTTGTTTTAATGTGTCATATTGGGTTTATTAGAGATATTTTCCACAGTTTGAGGGCTTGATTGTTTCCCATTTTGCTTTCTGCCTGAGTGTGAATATTAGTCGGAAGGATTTGTATCTTCCTCTTTAGTGAAAGTGGAAAAGGTGATTGGTTTATTYACTGACACAGGGAGAGACCAAGGTCTTTGAGTCATGTTTTGCCATTGCTGTGAAAAACTCAGGCAGCCTTGAAGGTAAAAAGTGCGTTTAACTGGGCAGTAGCAACTTGCAGAAAGTGGTCAGTGAGTGTGTTTTGAATGTTTTATTCAAAGCTGTGAGATTAAAAATTGTGATGGAAATAGAGTAACAACAACCAGCTAAGAGTGCTTCAATGTTATGTATTGACACCCTTAATTATAGGCCCTCCTCTCAGCGTGTTTTCAGAATGTTATGATATAACTATTAGTTACTGTRCTCCTATTCATTCGCAGCAACCTGTTGAGAGAAAGTAAAGCACTTAGAAAGAGTATCCTCTTCCTGTGCCTCCATGGTTTTAATAACAGACTGTATTCATGTTTGTACTGCATGAATGTGTGAATATAATGTGTGAATTAGTGGGGTTCTTTGTGTATCACTTTGGTTAGTATGCTGCTCTGGCACGGTGCCGGGTTGTACAGCCATTTGCGTGAGTTTTCCAGCCATATGGCTTTTGGTGTAGCTCGATGATTGGGCCAGCAAGTGCAGGTTAAGAAGAGTTAGAGTGAAAGCCAGAAATGAATTAAAACTGTAGAGTCTGTGAGCCATCTGCTCCATCTGTGTGTCTGTCAGCGAGCAGCATCCCCGCCTCCTTTGTCACCATGCTGCTGAAGAAAAAAAAAAAAAAGCTGAGGCAGACAATGCAGATGGTCTAACAAAACGATTCTGCATTGTTCTATAATAGAGTTGAAGCTTTGACCTTTTTCACAGCGACAGAACTGACTCGGGGGCGGAGCAGGAGTTCAGGGCTTTTTGCTGTCACCTTTCTGTCTTTGCTGCGTTATGATCTAAAGCTCGGAAAACATTTATTCTAAAAACACAAGAATAAGTGGTTGATTCATTTGTAGATGTGCGATGATTTGTGGCATATTATGAAGAACACGTGAAGGATATTTTGTAACTGATTAACTGAATTTTAGACACAGTCTTATTTTATACTTTATGATTGGTTGTAGCCATTTAAACGGTGATAGAATCAAGTCTGTATTTAACATGTGCCTCGCTCCAGCAATATAAACATAATGATTTATATTTCAGGCAATCCAATGCTGACATGCAGTGTTTAAATCTGAAAACAAACATTCAAATGAGAACGTAATCATTTTTCTACGTATTAACTGGGCTTCTAATCTGAACAATTCTTTACACACTGTAATTTCAAAAAGCTTTTTACTACTAAACCAACTATGTTTTTAAAACAAGGTAGAACTTAGATCATCATTCCCCTTCACAGTGGCTGATGACCTCAATACAATGTAATGATATCTTGGGTCTTGAAGTGATTTTCAGAGGTGTTTTAAAAACACGGCTGGCTCTTTGTGATACATGGTGAAGAAAAAAACAGAACCATTGGTTTACTGAGTTCAGAACGTGTGTATGATTCATCCCATATGCGACAACACTGTGCCAGTGAAAAAGTCCATATGAGCTCCACAGTGAAGACAATGTAAACAGAATCACATGAATGGATCCTAAAAGTTAAAACAGTCCTTACGTTTGTTTCTTATTCTCACATTACAATATTCACAATGACTGGGATAAATCTTGTGTTCCCTCTGTGTGTTTGTGAGTGAGGAGCAGGGGCAAGTTGGCTCAATCTTTCATAAATTCTGAAGTTTGACAGTAAACACTAAGTTTATCTCAAAACTACAGGCTATGATTTGAGAGAACAACATTTTCGGTAAGTTTTGTTGGTTACATTGACTTGGACTGCAATTTCATGCAACCTCAAATCAAAACAAAAGTGAAACTAGAGCATCACTTTTAAAGTAAATCAATGCAACATCAAGAACTCTCACAATCATGGAGAAAAATAAATAAATGAAAAGTCGCCGTTGCTAATTTAAGATCTTGCATGAAAGTATTTTACGTTATGTTTAAAACAACTACAATTCTGTGATTTCTTATTATAAGATTATCATAGTATAAAACTTTGGCATAAAATACGGTGGATGATATGCATTCTTTCAGGAAGTACTAGGCCTTRAAAATTTAATAAAGATTTTACTCTTTAATAGATCGCATCAACATTACCTAAAGCTCATCACTTGTCAAAAGTGACATCAACAAAGAAATATGAGATTTTCCAGGTGCATGGGGCTCAAAGTCCAGTTTTCTTTTCTTTTCTGCATGAGGGTCTAAAGATCAATGCCTCCAGATGTTCCCTCCCTTTTCTTCACAAGAGCTTTTTCAGACATCTATTTTCTAACAGTTTAAAACACAGCAAAAATCATTGATATGTCACAAATAGCACAAATCATTGTACCAATTCTGGATGATAGAAATTAGAGCAATTGTACAATTTTCCCTCCCAATCTTTATTGTGAAAAATGTTTTATTTTCTCATTTGTACCAACATAGCTCTAAACATTTCAGACTGTGTTGGCCAGAAGAATGCTTTGTTCTTCCACAACTGGCTTCTGTACTGCTGCACCTTCCTTTGGCAACATTTTCTCTCAGTTTCTTCGACATCAGTCATTTCAGAATAAGGTTTAAAATTCTGACAGAGATGATAAAGTATTTGTTTTCTGAGTTTTATTTCTTCTGTCAGTAAGTTTGGGTCCAGGTCTGTCATCTTTTTGGTTTGTTGCAATCTATTTATATAATCTTAACTTCCTAAAATAATTGCCTACCTCAGTTTTTTTTAATTCATTAAAATCAATAAATGTCATACGTCATTATTGAAAAAAATGTCATTATTTTAAAGATTTTTGTGATTCCTGAAAAACTTAAAAAATATGAGTTATGGGATTATTTTAAGATGGTGTTGAATATATGTTAGATTTGTTTCCCCTTTGACCTGTGTTAATGCAAGTAATAATGAAATGAATAAAAATAAAAAACACTAGTCTCATATGTCCTGATGCATCTCAGTAATCCAGGTAAAAAATCAAAAAGAAAAAAAATTGTATAGGTCTTCTGGATGGGTTCTTATCTAATGAAACGTTTCGTCTCTCCTCCAAGAGACTTCTTCAGTCTGAGAGTTTCAGGCAAAATTCAGGCTTTTAAGCCCTGCTTCCATGTGACTGATACTCACATCACATGGCTATCGTTGACACCTAATTAACACTTATTGTTAACAGGGGGTGGAGTGATACTGGCCATAGCAGCACTGTAGGAGGGGGACAACTGAAAACGGAGGCCTCCACCTCTGTTTAATGATGGACGTTCTTTCTTCACAAAAATGGCTTCTTTTACTCCTCTCTCAAACCAACGTTCCTCTCTATCAAGAATGAGAACATCCTCATCTCTGAAAGAGTGACRGCTGGCCTGTAAATGAGTGAAAACTGCAGAGTTCTGGCCATTAGACGTAGCTCGTCTGTGTTGGGCCATTCTTTTGAACAGTGGTAGCTTTGTTTCCCCGATGTATAACTGMTCGCAGTCCTCCTGGCACTTAACAGCATATACAACATTGCTCTGTTTGTGCCAGGGAACCGGATCTTTGGGGTGAACCAGCCTTTGCCGTAATGTGTTTTGGGGTTTGAAAGCCACTGGGACATCATGTTTAGAAAATAAACATCTCAGTTTCTCCGAAACACCCGCAACATACGGAATAACCACTGGTTTGGGTCTGGGTGGCAACACAGACAGGACTCCATGCAACCTTCAGGTGAAAATGYAGACCCCAAACCCAGACCCAAACCAGTGGCTATTACGCATGGTGCGGGTGTTTCGGAGAAACTGAGACTTTTATTTTCTAAACATAATGTCCCAGTGGCTTTCAAACCCCAAAACACATTACGGCAAAGGCTGGTTCACCCCAAAGATCTGGTGCCCCGGCACAAACAGAGCAATGTTGTATATGCTGTTAAGTGCCAGGAGGACTGCGAACAGTTATGCATCGGGGAAACAAAGCAYCCACTGTRCAAAAGAATGTCCCAACACAGACGAGCTACATCTAATGGCCAGAACTCTGCAGTTTTCACTCATTTACAGGCCAGCGGTCACTCTTTCAGAGATGAGGTTGTTCTCATTCTTGAGAGAGAGAGGAACGTTGGTTTGAGAGAGGAGTAAAAGAAGCCATTTTTTGAAGAAAGACCGTCCATCATTAAACAGAGGTGGAGGCCTCCGTTTCCAGTTGTCCCCCTCCTACAGCGCGGCCATTGCCAGTATCACTCCACCCCCTGTTAACAATAGGTGTTAATTAGGTGTCAACAATAGCCATGTGATGTGAGTATCAGTCACATGGAGGCAGGGCTTAAAAGCCTGAATTTTGCCTGAAACTCTCAGACTGAAGAAGTCTCTTGGAGAAGAGACGAAACGTTTCATTAGAGAAGAACCCGTCCAGAGGACCTACATACTTTCCATAAAAAATCTGTTATTAGAGGAAGATCAGCTGAACTATAATTAGATATAAACCGTGACGACAGTGAGTAGCCTTTGCCTTCTCCATCTTTTTGGAAGCACCATGCTGGTCCTCTGTGACCTGCTTCTATTGATGGTTGATTCAAAACCAGCAAACCAAGAGTTCTGTTCATATAAACTTTAAGTTATAGCTCTATAACATTTTTCCTTTTGAAGGAAACTAGTCGAATACTTTGACTTACACTGCAAAAGTTGTCCATCTAACCAACTCTAACAGTATATCCAGCCAAAAAATATTGTTGATTTTGTTTTGAGACTGATTTACTAAACAAGTGCATTTAATAATTTTACCCAGAAAATTTGACTCAAATTAGGTGAAATAATCTGCCAATGCAGTAAGACAATTGCACTTGGTAAGATTTTTGAAATCACTTAATTTAACTTAATTTGTTCTTATTTCAAGAATCTTACCAAGTTACCATTCTCACATTTGTATTTGGCTTGGCTTGGCTGACTGCAGCAGCTCAGTGGTCAGTGCTGCAGCCCTGTAATCCCAAGGCTGCCGGGTGGCGTCAGGAAATTCATCTGGCGAAAGAACGTTTGCCAAATCTTTTATGCAAGTTTGCTCGCTGAGGTGACCCCGGCAGAAGGGAGCAGCTCATCGAAAAACAAGATATTTGGCAGAACTGAGTTCAACCTATTGCCTTGACCCTCTGCAACAGTCCCTTTGGTAAAAAATAAAAAAAAAATAAAAAAAATCTTAATTTCTGTTCCCAGCTCCTCTTCTTCAGGGTTGCAGGAGGTTAGTTTCTAACACTGAAGTCAACAAGTAGGATGGGTGAGAGTACAACCTGGACAGGTCATCGGTTCATCACATGGCCAAAGCATTAAGAGCTGTTATTAGAATGCCAGCACATGAATATCGATCATACTGCTACAGATAAACAGTTTTTTAAATCATCCAGCACTCTGAACTGATTTCACAGCTTTCTGAGCAGAAATAATTTTGCAGAACAGATGGAAGCCGTGGTGTGGATGTGACTTAGTAAAACAGATTTATTACAGAGATAAAAACAGAAAGGAAAATAACTCAGGGAACAATCAGGAAGGTGACGAACAAACCCAGCAGCATCAAACAATTTATAACAGAGTACTTTCTTTATGTTAGCATGATGGCTTAGTGGTCAGCACTGATGCCTCACAGCAAGAAGGTCCTGGGTTTGGTTCCCCAGTTTGGAGCTGAGGTCGTTCTGTGTGGAGTTTGCTTGTTGTCCTTGTGTCTGAGTACTCCAGTTTCCTCTTATAATCCAAAACAATGTAAGTTAGACTGCCTTCTCTTGGCTGGATGGCAGAAAATTTTCCAGACAAGTAGCCAGGATCTTTTTCCAAATCTTGCCATCACATTAAGCACACGGGTCGCAGTCTTCAGAACATTTTCCTCTTTGAAGAATGAAACTTATATCAGCCTCACATATAAAATGGGATAATATGTGAGTATTAAATAAATGTTTTAACATATTTAAGAAGGGGTCAACTTGCAGAGCAACACATTCTTTATAATAATTACAAGTAGATCCATCCAGACCTGGTGTTTTGTTGTTCTGAAACGATTTAACAGTTGAGCACACCTCAGTAAGTACTTCTCATCCGGAGATAAATTAGGGAGGTCACTTTTAAAGAAGTTTTCTGTTAGTAACTGAGCATCTACTTTTTGATCAGATTTAAACTAACAATAATATTCTCAAATGGCTTTACTGATGTTTTAATCAAAGGGTGGTGTTGATGTTTTAATCTGAATCTGTCTTTTGGGAGAAATCGGATGAGATTTCTCCCTACATTATTAAACACTTTATGTTTCGTGTACTTCCAACCATACAGTGTTTCGTTTTTTTTCCAACAATCTCCTCATGGTCAAAACACTACCGAAACAGCATCAGTCTTCCTCAGAGTTTACTCTGACAGACATTTTAATTTATTTTTAAGGCAGCAGTGATGGATGTTAAAACATTTCCACAGACAGTGAACGTGGTTCGCTTTGTACTTCTGTGGCCAAATGTGAAGTTATTTCTGGCAAAAATAAATGAGATTTGACTGTCAGAGACAAAGCTTACAGTATTCTTGCTCTAGAGCAAAATGACCATGTGTATCAACAATGCTGCAAAATCAGTATAATATATGCAATAATAGGAGCTCATTAAGTTCACACAGAAATATCCATCCGTCCATTTTCTGTACACGCTTCTTCCTTTTCAGGGTTGTGTGGGTCACTGGTGCCCATATCCAGCAGTCACAGTGCGAGAGGCGGGGTACACCCTGGACAGGTCGCAAGTTATATGTTTTATTAAAATGTTTAATGCTGTTGCTGTTAACAATGATGGTTCAGCTAAATTCCACCCTAACTGAATTGGAACAGCAAGGTGCATTCCTTAGTTTTCGTTGTTGACTGAAGAGATTTGGTTTAAGGTAAAAAAAAAAATGAGCATGAGACAAGAGTTCAAAAATTCTTTCATTTATATGTGTTCAACAACTAAGGGCCCTGCCACACTAGACAACTTATGCCAACTTATGAACACTTTAAATACATCTACAAAAAAAAATCAACAAGAAGCTTTTTTCCGGAGTGTACATAATGTAATTCTGACAAATTGACCAAATGTCTAACTTTTATTAGCAATTTAGACATAAAAATGTTTCATTAGTTGGCATAAGTTGTATAGTGTGACAGGGCCTTAATCACTTTTTGTTTAAACCTACAAATTCCTCAAGTGAGTTTTCCAGAGAGCAAAACTACTGGAAGAAGTGACTGACAGGTGTGTCTGATTGACCAGGTGTTGCCTTTAAGGTTGATCGCTCGAACATTAAATAGCTCTGCGTGACTAATTTTTAGCCCTGACAGAATTTCTTGTTCAAGAGGATAAACCAACATGAAGACATTTTGAAGCAGAGAAAAGAAGGACAACGCATCAGAGCCTTTGGACAAACATTGGGCATGGCACGCACAACAGTTTGGAAACTGGTAGGAAAGAAACTACTGGTTTACTGAGAACGGACATCGAACAAGTCGGCCAAGGAAAACAACAGTAGTTGATGACAGAGATATTGTGGGAGCTGTGAAGAAAACCCCCCAAAACATCAGTTAAGTTTCATCGTCAACAAAGTCCACAGTGCAGGAGTGAAGGTATCACAATCCACTGTAAGAAGACTCCAAAAGCAAAAATTTACCACAAGATGCAAACTACTGTCAGCAGCAGTTTGACATCCTGTGATTTATTTATGGTCTGCATGCAGTGCCGTGAATATGCAGTGCAGAGGGTCGCTGCATGAGGGGGAAAAAGGTCACTTGATTTTTCTCTAGTCACTTAAAAAAAAAGTCTCCAGAGGGGGTCTGAAAACTCACTAAGTAAAGCAACAAAGTTGCTGTTTGCAACACGGCATGAACCTCTTCTCTGCTCCCTCCYCTCCCTGTCCCCTAAAAATGGCATCAAAATCTGGCTTTTTGATTGGCTAAGACTGTTTCCATGGTACCTGGACTAATGACTGCTTGTACAGATGGAGTCTCTGCAAACCAAATAACTCAGATGATTTGATGTTCACCGACTTTGTGTTCAATTTCTGAGTTGTTCCATCATATTTGACACCTTGAACAGCAACGCTTGAATTWTCACATCAGCTTTGATTGTCTGTTAGCAAAATATCTCATTAATCGTTTAATGGACTATTTGAAACTCGCAGAAGTTAATCACTACATGGTAACTTACAACAGATGGACTTTTGTTGTAATCTAGATTAACAATTGAAGCCAAATGGGCTCAAAAGTTTTACTGAATTTCTTTGTCTAATTTTTATTTATTTAAATTTCTTTTAGACTAAATACTAATAAATAAATAGTAAATGTGTGCAGCGTGCGTCAACAGAGTTGTATCTATTCAGTGGGATATTTTTGATAGACAAAAAATAGCATAAATATGAAGACTAGTATAAGTGAAGTGAGGAAGAAGCAACACTAAAAGAATATGAATGAGTCTTTGTTTCAGAGGCTATCTGCAAGGTGATGCATCAGTCTGTCCAACTCCCCCACACAGTCTGTCTGTGGAGACACCAGAATAAGAAATGCAGCTTCATGAATATTCAGGTAATTCCTTCTGCATTTTCCTGTGTCCCTTTACTATAAATATGTCTGGCTTCAGAAAAGATGAAGCGGTCTGCAGGTTATTTAATGCCTACAACAGCAAGCAGGGCATTTTAGTTCCTGTCAGAAAACTTGGGAAGCACAATTATCAAATTTGTGCCTCGGTTTGACTTTTACAATCTGACACTGACTTAACAGAACAAAATAAAAACTGATTTGATTACATAGCACAGTACATCAGCGCAGCAGTTATGTCGCCTTGCAGCAAGTGGGTTGTGAGTTTGACTCCTTCCTGGTTCCTTATTGTGTAAGAGTTTCCATGTTTTCCCCCTGTAGGTGTTGGTTTTCTCCAGATACTCACATTTCCTCCTACAGCCTAAAAACACGCAAGGTGGTGCTAAAAGACATTTTTCGATGTCAGTAGGTGTAAGRTGGAGTGCAACTGTTTGTCTTGTGGCCCTGTGATGGACTTGRAACCAGTCCAGGGTTTACCTCACTTCTTGCATGATTACTGCAGGAGATAGYCACCAGTTCCCCGTGCAACCCTGAATCGACAAGCAGGTGAAGAAAGTGGATGATTGAAAGGATGTTAGTAAAGTTGTAATCTAAAACAGTGGTTCCCAAACCTTTTATCTTCTGACCCACAAAATATCCATGGCAAATACTTGTGACCCAAAATATTACTGGTCTGAGT
>NW_013952754.1:520675-525406 GCF_001266775.1 Austrofundulus limnaeus | reverse complement strand
AAAAATATATTTTTATAAAAGTTACAGACTGCTGCTTTAAATCAAGACTGAAAACCCACCTGTTTAGAGTTGCTTATGAAACATTATAAATGAATCATTAATCAACATTTTGATGTGTAACAATGGAACTTGACAAACTGTAATGCTTCACTTGTTAACTGTGTTCTATGACTGCATTTTTTGTGTTTTTATGATGTAAAGCACTTTGAACTGCCTTGTTGCTGAAGTGTGCTAAACAAATAAACTTGATTGATTGTATACTTGTACCTTGTCTGCATATGAATTCCTTGCTGCAAYCAAATGGAACAGTAACCTGATCTTTGTTCATTCCTTGTGTTAAGTGTCTTGATAAACAATTTATTCAACAACCTTATCAGGGTGCATCTCGTCTGCTACAGAAAACTGTGTGATTGATCGAAATGTGATCGTTTGATTATAACAGAAGGACAAAGTKGAGAAATACTCAGGGCTCTTTTGGTGGTTAGGTCATATTTGACCAACATACTCTATCAGGCAAATGTTTGGACACATTCTCTCATTCAATTCATTTCCTCTTTATCCTACATTGCAAATCAACACCACAGTCATCCAGTCTATGAAGGAACACYATGCTGTAAGGAACTCAAAAAGGCTGATCAAACCAAAATATCCCCCAGATTCTAGACRGCTGAAAGCAGGAAGCTGACTGAGAGAATGGCAAGAGTTATCACAGCTGTAATTAAAGCAAAAGGTGCCCAGCTTGAACAATTCACCCGCTTTGTTCAACACCACCAAGTTCACTACACTGCTCCTTATCTTATCTTGCAACAGCATCCAGTCAACCATCATTGCCTAATAATTTGAAAAGCCTAAAATATGTCAATAGAACAGAAGATTTGGTAGAACAAGAAACAGCTCTACAAAACCAAACTGCAAAAGAGTCGTTAACATAAATATTAAGAATAGAAACAAAACAACGCTATGAAAACAGGAAAATACAATCATTAAAAGTAGGGATGYGTACCTTTGACGTTTGAATTGATTCGGTACCAATATCCGGTACCTGYAAATCAGTACCYGTACTTAATGGTACCAATTTTTTGGTACTTTGTGTGTGTGTTGTTTTTTCAATAATAAAAGTTTATTTTTTTATTTAATATATTTCTCAATATATAAAATTAACAAATGTAAAGACAACATCCAGCTCTTTGTATTGTAACATCAGTTGTGTAACTTATTTCTTTAAAGTGCAAACTCTTGAAAACAACAAGACTGTTTTGTCTTATTGCACAAATTAATATCCAGCTCCACATGTTTCTATTGATGTCATTTCCCCGCTAGAAAAATTGTGTGATGGAGGTCCATGGAAGGCAAATAAGTTTAAATCAAATACACAAAAGAGGATGGAGTTAAATAAATAAAAGGTATTCAAGCTATGTTTTGAACATCCAAAACGCTTCAACACTTCAAGTTAGCTGCTTGGGCTCTTTAGGTCAGAGAGTTTGGACCGTCAGGAAGCACCTCTGATGTTTTCCTCTGCCGGTCTCTGTTTAATGGCGGATGAAATAAAGAAAGTGGTGGTATTTTATTTACTTTGAGCAAACGAACGTCGTGCTCACAAGATAATTAATCCAGATAATTCAGAGACGGTCTGTTTGGTGAGTTTCACTCCAGGAGCTGCGAGGCTTTCAACCTACAGCACGTTCAGACTGAACTCTGTTTACTGAACAGCGGTTGCTGACGTCATTATGCTCTTACATGATGCTGCTTTCAGGACAAGCATGGAAAACTCACCACTCTTATGCCAAACCAGTCACAATGATGTGTTTAGGTACCGAAACATGGTACCATTTGTTGTTACGTGAATAGGTTCTTGGTAGTACAGACATAATTCGGTCTGTACTTTAAAAAGTATCGAATTCGGTACCCATCCCTAATTAAAAGATTGTATGAGGAGATTTTAAAAGCAAGAGATGAAGGAATCTTTCACAAAATCTCTAAATTGTGTGTGGTTTTCATGGCAGGAAACTGCCTTCCTTCAAGTCAAGAACTGAGGCATGAATGAGGGTTAAAGCGAAAGCTAGAAAGTTAAAACAGAACAGAGAAACAAACAGAAAAATAAAAACTCATATTGTAAATCATCCATACATAAAGTAATGTTTTATGTACATATTTTTGTTGAAAGTGATCCCAAATGTTTGCTGTGTGGGAGAGGTACAGACTACTCTGACGTATTTGAACTCCCCAGATTGTTAAATTCATTCAAAATTGTTTTATGTATTTCAGATTTGAATTGTAATTCAGTTTCTTGGCCACATAGCTTGAATAARAATCTGATTTTCAGTTCAAGAATCCAACTGGTAAGCATGAATACGATTTGAAAAAGCAATTCAGAGAGGAGCATAGTGCTGATGTGGCTGCATGTGCAGTTATTTTTATTTTTTGTATAGCTCCAGGAAGTGGAAAAAAAAAGCTTTTGTTAAATATAAACCGTGTGACAGGATCACACAACCCTGACCACAACCAAAGCCACAAAACATGCAGGACTGGACTTAATCTTTATATCTCTAGAGAAAATGTTGTACAGTCTGCCAGGAACTGAACCAATCCATCTTCAGCAAATAGACTGAGCCGCTGTGCACTTGTCCAGAGAAGTTGGATGCTTTGCATCCACATAAAGAATGGTTATTTCCTTTGACCTCTGACCTTCAACAATGTAAAAATGTACACACACTCAGATGCACACAATTTGAAATCTGCCAAGACGTCAATAGGGAACATAAGTGGCCTATYGATATCACTCAGCTTCTTTTTCTAAGTCTTTTGCCAGTAAATATATTAAATCAATACATTTGTACACAAAAAAGCACTAGGCATTAWTTTTGTATCTTTTTGTTACATGAGTTTAGCAGTAAGAAGTAAATTTCTCTTAAGCAATGTTGCCAGTAGGGTAAATTTGTAGTTATTTCATTATTTCTGCATGTTTACAGCATCATTGCTTWACAACATGTTTCTTATTCACCCAGCCACACAAACACCTGCCACTGCGAGCTCTATCTGCATTTATATTTGGAGTGTGGTTTTGTTGTGTACCTAACTATTTTTTATTCAATTAAAAACAAATATGCATATACAATCGAAAATAAAAATATACAAATCAAAGATCAAATAAAATGAAAAGAAGCAGAAAGAAGAAAAAAATCTTATATCTGCCCCATCCAAAAATATATATTCAAACAATACTGACAAAAAAAGTTCAATATAAACACCATCAACTCAAACAACAAGTCGTATGGATTCACATTATGCTTTTCCATATTCCTTCAAATAACTAACCTTTATCATTCTCTACATAGATCTGGCATTTTTAACATCATCCTCCTATCACATACTAGTGAGTAAAACAAAGCACTGTCAACGTTCGGTCAAGGGGAAAAGGAAAAAAGGATTCTTACAGTTCTAAGGTTTTATTTATCATGAGTTAAATTCTACTTGAATTTCAAGTGAAACAAAAATACTTGACCAAGATCACCTGGGAGTTTTTTGGGTTTTGATCAATAAATAATGGCATAGTGGAATATTCTTTTTTTTTTTGTGTCTTTCTACGCTTGAGATTAGATTTATGRCCTGATACATAAAACTCTAGAAATGAAAGAATGAGAACTTTCTGTTTCCCCAGGAATCTAACAAGGAAACATGTTTTCTTTCAGTTCAAAGTTTCTCCTAACACTGCATGATGACCTTTTCTTCTTTGTCTTGTGGCCCATCTCTTGTCAGGTGTCAGRGCAGCAAATCACCTGCCTCAAAGTCCAATTTTCACCAGCACCCTGCTGGTTAACTGCACCAGTGGCAGTACTTGTTAACCCGGGCTCCACTCATACAGTCCGATAAGGCATGTTTGTTTTGGCACGTTTTATGTCAAATGCCTTTCTTGTTGCAAACCCTCACCAATCTTACAAACTTGAGACTGGCAACAGAAGTACACCGGATGTGCTCCTTCAATAGTTAATTTGGATGATGGCACTATTACTACTTTAAAAATAGGCCAGAATGTGGATGGCCTTTGAAGATTTTTAGCAAGATCTTAAGGCCCTTTGTAGGAATGCAGTGGATACATCATTGCGTGATAGCGTCCTGGGTGGGCTGTGGTGACAGCAGTGGCAGTGTATCATTGAGGCTAGGTCATTCAGGCTGTATCTCAATCCAGGGGTTGCATCCGACGTGGACCCGTCGACGTCGGGTAGTACTCGATGTGGGCTGCTTGGCTGCTCATGTCGACTGCAGAAATGGCTGTGAATTTGGACGGGTCTAGCCTATGGATGATGTATGTTTACGTGGCCACATGCTGCACCATTACCATAGAGATACGTTGATACGTGAAGTACGTAATATGTTTCCAAATGGAGCCAGAAATGGAGCTCGTAGTTTTTGGCAATAATTGAGGAGATGAGTGTTTTTACTTGACGTCCTTTTTACTTTAGGCTGACAGAAGACTGCACAAGGTTAGAACTGTTTAGGCTTATTTTATTTATTAATAGGATTAAAGAATATTAAAGCTTTGATGTCCATTTTTATGTTTAGTGCATTAACTTATTTCAAGGAAGCCTTGAAATTTAAAACGCATTTGTTATCAATTAAAGTTTCTGACAATTGTTTTAAAATTAAATTGTGTGTACTCATTTTAGTGAGCTTTCAATTCAATTCAAAAATTGATTCATTTAATTAAAAAACACTATGTACAGTAATAAAAAT
>NW_013952754.1:519473-520526 GCF_001266775.1 Austrofundulus limnaeus | reverse complement strand
GAATAATTAAATTAATGCTACTACACCCAAAAATCATTTTTTTCAGTGGGCTACATTCTTCCCAGTATGGGTAGGCTGCATAAAACTGCTGTGGAATGAGATCTAGCCTTCACTTGACATATGTTTGAGTGACCACACGCTACCCCCATTWTCATAGAGATCAGTTTCATATCAGATTTTAAATACATTGGGACATGTATTTACACATCTTGTCACTGAAAGAATAACTAGAATAAKTAACAAAGCCCAACCCTGCACATGAATAATTTGGGTTTAGCTCCATGAACAGTACTTGTGGTTGCATTTTATTTAATAACTTATTGCAGCATGAATTTCATTAGCAAAATTGCTAAACATTTAAAAACAAATTCTTCGAACTGTGATGAATTTCCAAATRATGTCGACTTGGTAAAAAAATACTCCATCATCTTTGTTTCTCTGTTTAGTGCGCTGACAGTACGTAGAATCCTGGAAAATCCGCGGCTGGGAAGGATCCTCGGATGCATCCTTGATTTTCCAGAGTTTGTCGTCCGCATTCCTTGGYCGCATGATGAAGAGCCTTCGAATGGAGACAGCACAAGGCAGTAACATACAGTATGCAGCTGACAAATGCACAGTCACGAGGATGCAGCCCCTGAATTGAGACATAGCCTCAGAGTTTAACTGCTCTGACCTCATAGCTAAGATCATGATTGTGATGAGGCCGTGTACAAATTTGAGCAGTGATGTGATACCTGGAGGGTTAGGGTACAAGACAGAATTTTGGGGACACCAATAATACAGGAAAAGACTGTTTGGTGGCCTGTTGGTAGCACTATATATGTAGCCTAGATTTTCTTTGTTCATGCCAAACTTCCTGATGGAAACAAGAAAAAAAATGGCTACTTTAGTTAGAAAGGGTGGTAGATGTGTTGAATTCCTGACACTTCTTAATCAAAAGATGTCTGTGTTGACTTTGTTTGGTCCTTAACCACAAAGTCTTGTTTCTTAAACTAGAGACCCCATTGGGTAACACACACACACACACACACACACACACACACACACACACAC
>NW_013952754.1:511293-517773 GCF_001266775.1 Austrofundulus limnaeus | reverse complement strand
GTGTATGCCAATTTAAATGGATCATCTTTCATAGGCTATTTATCAAATGACAATGAACAGCCTGGTTGTGTGCCAGGAAACTGATTTTTTACTGTGTTCCTGAACGCAGCATAACTCTGACTCCGCAGCTGTCGCGCTGCACCTCAGCTCAACTTTTGAAAGCTGAGCTTCCAAAAAAGAAAATAAAAAAAATAAAGCTTTTTTGATGAATAAACAACTCCAGTTGTCACCTGGGACTTATAGCTGCAGCACAAAAAGCTAAGAAATAGCTACTTCATGCCTAACGTAAGGTGCTGACGTAGCATTGTCATTCATTCTATTAAAATAAAAATAAACTAGTTTAGTTCAGACTTGTCCGTGTAAACAATGAACAGTCTGCACAGAAACGACAACAATATTTAGCTACGCGTTAATTATCACGTGTGCACGTGTTAGTCATTGCGTGGGCACCCGTTGTTATCTCGTGGCCACGTGATAATTGTTTTTTTATTCTGTCACCGGACGGGCTCCGTATAATTACATTTTATTTCAGAAATTGACTTTTGATYCCWKAGRACAGTYAATGTCAAATACTTTAAGACTTTTACTTAWGTAATATTCTTAGAGGASACTTTAACTTTTTCCAAAGTAATTTCATGGRACTTGTACTTTTACTAAAGCATCTCTTTGAGGCACTTTATACAAGACTGCATGTCCAAGTGTCCCTGGACAATACAATGAACCTCCACTTCCTCTGATGTGTGTCCCATCAGTGTATGAATGTTATTTTAAAGCACTGATAAGTCTCTATAGAATGATTAGCATTGTAGAGAAACAGCAAAGTGCTGTGTGAATGGGTAAATGAGGGTAATGTAAAGCACATTGAGTATCCTGGCTGGATAGAAAGACATTTATTAAGTACAGTTCATTTTCCATTTAGAGTTACCAATTAGCCTAATTCACGTTTTCGGTCTATTAGAGGAGAAAACCCATGCATGCACAGAGAAAACATGCAAACGTACTTTTCTGGAACTGGAAAATAAAACTATTAAATGTGGATTATAGGCTGTTACATCTCACTCATCTGAGTTCCTGTTAGTTAATGACCTGATATCTGATCTCCACGCTGATTCAGTTCATCAAACAGAAACTTGGCTGCACAGGAAGATTTTGTTAGTCTTAATGAATTCACTTCTTCTAATTATTTAAATCTTCATGTTTCATCTAACAGCAAGCCGAGGAGGAGGAGGAGCATGTAGTTATTTAATGTCGGAGCGATCAGTAAACTTACTCGTTCAGAAAACCTATCATCAAATGTAAAAATAAAAGAAGCACACTTCTAACTACATAAAAAAAAAAATAAAAAAAAGGGCAGACAGGAAGATTTAATTAGATAGACAACGACTGTCTCAGTTACATGATGCTTAAATATGCTGACCTTAAATGTTCAGGTCATTTCTTGAACATCTTTTTCTGCAAGGCATGTGTGTGTGTGTGTGTGTGTGTGTGTGTGTGTGTGTGTGTGTGTGTGTGTGTGTGGGCGGACAACTCTACATTATTTCTACATATGTATGTTCTGTGTATATGCACTCCATGCTCTGGTAGCTGTTACTGGGCTGACTTGTGCATTTGAAGCACATATACAGAGATTTCTCTTGCCCTGAGGTGTTAGTAGTGGAATATATTTTTGCTGTTTCTCTTCCATCCTGTTTTTTTTTCCCCCTCATTTGTCTTGTTTGGAGATTCAGACACAAAAGAATACATTTGTCTGAATGTTTGTGTTTAAACATTCACAGTGTCCACACTAAGGGTGTGCTTCAAGAAACATGCATTTTAAAACATGGCGAAACACTTTAGGCACCTAATTTCATGTTCTATGTATCTTTGAAATTTCTTTTCTATTTAGAATACAGTCTCATGCTGTGCTACATTTTCTCTGAATATGTGATAGAGTGCTAAATATACAGGAAGACAGATTTTACAGGAATATTCTCATAGAATAAGAGTTGGTATTCATTTAATTCAGTACTTAGTTTGCAGAGATTTAAATATAAATCTAAATTAATTAACATGATTATGAAATGACACAATCTTGCTTTCCCCTGTTAAATTATTACGTGCATTTTCAAACACAAATAATTTTATGCTAAGTTCAAGGTGAATAATAAATAAAACTACAATAAAATAAGGCACAAAAAGTGAGGAGGTTTGTGTTTAGGACATTATTTCTTTGTTTGGTTTACAAGGTATTTTTCAATCAAAACAACACAAAAAATAGACAAACATTATCCCTCACTTTTTTCTTCTGATGATCGGTTTTTATTTGAGATTTTTCCCCGAAACCATTTTCAAACCTCTTAAATCTGTCCTATTTTTGATTCACCTTTAGGTTTATTCTTCTTATTAGTGAGGTCTGAAGCCAAACAGTTGTAATATTTTACAGGTGAAATATTCCAAGCTTTAAATGTGGTTTTAATTCTTACTCAATGTATGTGCACAACTTACAAAACTCCACACGTCATCGGTTTGTTCAAGACGACACARGCTTTTCCAGCCTTCATATTCCTGACTAGGTTCTGGTGAGGAACATTTGGATCCATCCATAAAACAGCAGCCGCTCCCAGCAGGGGCTGGCTGGAGCATCAGTCAGGCTATCATCTGTTAGCTCATTTTTAGAGACAGATCTGGCAGCAGAGGGTCTCAGCTGACTGGGACAAACACCACCCCCGCTGTGAAGGACACCGTAGATTCAGACTCACCAGGAGACATCAGGCCCACCGCAGCTAGACGAGCCCCTGATCCTGCAGGTGGTCGGAGGAGGCTGCTGGCTCTCCGAGCGCTCACAGAGGAATTAATAGTGACTATTTCAGCTCACGTTAGAGGACTGGTAGACGGACCCTTTTATCACCCACTGCTGGAGGCAAATGGGTAATCATGTGTTTGCCTGTTTGTCTGTACTGTTAGCAAAATATCTCATGAAACACGAGACAGATCGTAATGAAACTCAGAAATCTTTTTWYSKAKCKAAAAATGACTATAATTCYGTCACTTTGACAGATATAAGCTTTAGTGCAAAAGCATYCTGGGAGTGCTAACTGATCACAGGAAGTGATTCTTTTAAACTTTAGCAGTAAATTGGTGTAACTGTGTCTGTCTGTTAGCAAAAGAATACATGAACCACAAGAGAGATTTAACGATGCAGAAAACATCTAGAACCGACTTTAGGAAAACACAAAATTGATTCAAACTAAGGCAGCTTTATAAACATTGCTACGTATTGTACAAGCTTTGAGTAAAACTTTAGTATTAAGTGGTTGAGTTAACTCTCTGTCTGCCATAAAACATTTTATGAACTGAATAGATTTTATGAAATCCACCAAAAAATGAAGCTAAAATCTGTTAGGAAAAAAAAAGGATCAACATTCTGATTGATGTCTTATGTTTAATCTTTATTTTATTGATTTACCATTATTTAACCAGGCAAATCCCACTGAGATCTCAGATCTCTTTTTTCAAAGGAGGCCTGGGCCTGAAGGCAACACATGTTTTTTGTGTTGTGGGGGAAACCAGAGTACCCGGAGAAAACCCACGCAAGTACGAGGAGAGCATGCAACCTCGCACAGAAAGACCCCAGGTCCGAACAGGTTATCGAACCCAGGACCGTCTGGCTGTGAGGGGTGAGTGCTCAATGCTTTTGAAAAAGGGATTGAATCATTTTAATTAAAGATTTTTTGTAAGTTTTTAGTTGAAGTTACATATTTTGAGTCTCTCAGTAGCTGGACTTGTTTTTGTTTCATGTTTGTGTGTAAAAGGACTGRTAAACCTGTTGTGTTCCTACTTTGACACTGAATACATTCATTTCTTTATTCAGTTGCTGTTATTGTTCTTTGTCACCAAAGGGTGCCAGTGTGGCACAAGGGTGTTTTAGATGGACAGGGAGGAGAGAGAGCCATGTTCTAWATGATGGAGTAGAAGCTCCTTTAAAACCATCATCTCTAAATTMTTACAACCGCCACAAAGAAAATTGACATTGAGGATGTACGAGTCTCTCCTGCATCAAACCTGCGAGCCTTCTGTCCACGTACAACTTGGTGGAAAARATTTGATAATTATGTGCTCAATAATGCTCATGGCCGGATTGTATTGTTTTACTACGCTGCTTAGATTCAGAGGGACGACGTCGGTTCTACACACTACCAGAACAAGTTACATTTAAATGAAAACATGGATGTACTTAAAAGACATTTTGTCCCCAAGGTTACAGTACTGGTGTGCAGACACACMTGGAGTCTAGGAGTGCAGAAAAGTTTAATTTAGTTTCTCCCAGTGCTGCATTGATCTTTATATTCTGTTAGTAATTATTCTAGTCAGTTCAGTTTTCTCTATTTTCTTTCCTTTTTCTTTTTTTCTTAAACAATGACATCACAGACATTGTTGAATAACTGTGAAAAAAAGTTAGGTTAAGTCCTGGTTTACCAATTTTGCGAATCTGAGGTTCTGCAGGTTTGTCGTCTTCATTCTCTCTCTCTCTGGTTCAGACTCTGGCTCGAACATGTAAGGCTGGGTGGACAAGTCTTCCCTTGTTGACATCTTTTAATTCATTTGTAAATAAAATGTTTCTGCACTGCTATACAGTCGTAAACCCCTCTATAAAACTAGAAGGAAGCGGTCTGGAAGCTGGAGGGGAGCTGAGAGGCTTGTGGAGTTACAATAAGGAGGAATTTAGACCAAAGCTTTGCAGTTCCACAGACCACAACTGAATGATTTAAATGTGAAAATTATTTAAAAGCATGTCTTAAAAGATTAGAAAACTTGGATTTGAAGCTAGGATAATTTGCTATTTTAGTTAGTTAGCTTGTTGGATGTCTTTATGGACATTTTATGCAAATGCAAATTATGGCAAAAATCACTATTTTCATTTTTATTTTCCAACTCATTATGCCAACATAGGTGACATACTAAATATACGTTCTCACAGCACTAACACAACACAAGCCCAATTCTATGCACATACACAAGAAGCCCCCTTTTACCATTTTTTTTCTAAAACAGCTCCAGTTTTTATAAACTGGACTTTACTGAGCAATTTYAAAATAAAGCATTAACCTCGGGGTTTGTTTGTTGCAAGCACAAACTTGTTTAAAAGGTCTTGTCGTTAGCACATGAGGGGAAGCTGCAGTCAGCTATTTTCCCATCCGGTGTGTCGTTGGAGTTAAAGAAGTGATGTGTCAACGTGAGAAGACAGCTTTCCAATAAGCAGCCAACCCTGAAATGTTGCCATACTGCCATAATGCTCCCTGAGAAACMGAGGAGGGAGAAAGCAGAGGTGGCTAAAGGAAGGGGGGGGCAGGGGAGGAAAAAAATGGAGTCTGCTTTGATAGTGCCTTTCTTTTTTTTTAATGTTTTTGCCCTCCACCTCCACTCTTTCAATCTTTACTTCATTGCCTATTTGTTTCACCCCCTTTCTGTCTCTCTCTGTGGGTGCCTGTCCTCCCCAGACTCCTTCGATCCTTTTAGTTCCACCAGGAAATGGAGAATTTGTAAAAAGGTCGCAGTAGATCAAAGTCGGGCGGCATCAGGCAACTTGCGAGGAAAAGGAAAGTGCTTACTATTGGCAGAAAGTATAGAAAGGCGTGTTAGAGGAAAGAAAAAGAATAGTGAAACCTGAGGGGTCGGTGCAAAAACCACACAGAGAAAAAAGGTGTGTGTGTGTGTGTGTGTGTGTGTGTGTGTGTGTGTGTTGGGGGGATGACATCATGCCTCATCTCTGCCCTCAAACGCTCCTCATCAAAGACGCCCCGCAGCGTCTGTGTCAGCTTTAGTCCAGAGGTCCAGATGGTCACTCAGCGGGAGCAGGAGCGGTACCAGCTGACCCGCTGGTTGTGCTACAGTGACACCACAGACACAAACAAACACACGCGTAGGCCTGAACAACTAAAGCAGTGTGAAAGTCAGCAAACACTCGGAGAAGTTCAGAGCTGTTAGAAGTTTATGCTGAGTCAGCAGTCGAGTTCAGAGCTGCCTGGTGTTGCATAAGATTTGACTCTTGCTGATAGCTCCACACAGGCTGAATGTTTGATAAAACTATATTTACCAACCACTGCTGCAACGCTTTGAACAGCTTGAACCATGTGCAAAGACTGTAAAACACAAACTACACTGAAGAATTATTGCAAGGATTAGTCAACAACGTTGGCAGCTCTATAAGAAGAAACCAAAGACGTGTTTTTAGAACTGCAACAGTGGTCAGGTAGAGCAGTGTCTCCCAAGGTTGGGGTTGGGACCCAAAGTGGGGTCCCGAAACATCAAGGTGCGGTCCTGAAAAGATTTTAGGAATTAATTACATTTTTGCCTTAGTTGTTACAAAGGAGTGAGGTTAGTGTATTTAAAATGGGTAAATTTTGTATAAAAATATTGTTACTATGCGCATGTTTTATTGACCTGATAGAAATATTTATCATCCAAAAATAGCTGGGGGCACAGGTCTCTGCTACTGTTATT
>NW_013952754.1:509812-511183 GCF_001266775.1 Austrofundulus limnaeus | reverse complement strand
TATATACACACATTTGGAATTACAAGAGACAAGTTTAAAGTCCACAGATAAAATTTCTCCAAAGATTGTTTTTCCAGTGCTGGTGAAATAAAATCCAACACAATAAATATGAATTTTGTTTGTCAGGTTGTTTAATATCAATGCAACAAAAGATAGAGCAGAAAGGGAAAAAACTGCCTAAATTCTTCTGTGGTTTGATGGAAAAAAGTGATCCTGAAAAAAAATTGGTTCTGACATTCTGACATCAGGTGAGAGGATTTAATTTGGTTGTGTCATAACAGAACTAAAGGCAGCTATGCTGAATACTTTTGAATTTTGCCCACAACATTCATTCATCTGTGCCAACAGCCTTGSTATAGTCCTTTGAAATCAGTTGTAGAGTTGGGTCTTTTTTTAAAAAATGGAAGGCATTTTGTTATTTTCTCTGTGCTTTTTTGTCATTGGGTCTGAATAGATGGAGTTTTTGRAGTGTTTGCAGTAGCCTCATAGAGGTTAAAATGCCTGAAATTATTAACACATTTWTAACACAAAAGTTCAAAAGGGACTGTTTTTGGTCATCACATTTATGAAGTGCAGATAAAAAGGGTTGCAGAGCAGAAAGCCATCCCCGAGTCTGGAAATGCAAAAAAGGATAAAATGATATGTAATTGGTCCACAGACGGGCAAATTTGTTACAGCAGCAAAATTACACYAACTAAGGTGTATTRACACCTYACACATTTGGTCCACTTTAAATGGATAAGAATTCATTTCCCCATGTGCCTCTTTGGACTTGACAAGCCGCCATTGCTAAGCATCATAGRCAAATTAATCCTTCAGTYTTGCTAACGCTACAACTTTGCTACAAGGACCRTTTGTGGGTCAGAGCACATCTCGCCTCCTTTGGGTTATGGCACACATTTGACAATACCATCCCAAAATTAGAAGWARATCATCACAAACCCACCTTTGAATGAGCTGCACTTGAAAATGTAAATAGCATTGCAGTTTTACCAACAGCAAAATCTTTCTCTCCTGGTCTGTGCTCTGTCCCCCTCCCTCCACATTTCTGTCGATTAAGAGAAATGATCGTCCCCCACAATGTGTTACAGTTTACATTAAGAGAAAACTTTGTCAGTTCTATGTTTAAATAAGTGAAAATCAGTTAAAACAAAAATATTGTTATTTTTATGTCTTTTAAAATGTTACAAAACATGTTGCAACAAGGGCAGAATGGTGGCTCAGTTGGTAGAGCTGATGCCTCTCAGCAAGAACATTGCCGGTTCAAATCCTGGCCCGGGGTCCGTTCAGGGTAGAGTTTGCATGTTCTCTCTGTGCATGCGTGGGTTCTCTCGGGCTTCCTCCCACAGACCAAAAGCATGACTGTTAGGT
>NW_013952754.1:499817-508693 GCF_001266775.1 Austrofundulus limnaeus | reverse complement strand
GTCCCTAGGTGTGAGTGAGAGAGTGAATGGTTGTTTGTCTCATTTGTCTCTATGTGTGGCCCTGTGATGGACTTGCGACCTGTCCAGGGTGTACCCCGCCCCTCACACTGRGACTGCTGGATATGGGCACCATTGACCCCCGCGATGTGACCCTGAAAGGAATAAGCGGGTATAGATGGATGGATGGATGGATGTTGCAACAACATATGTCATGCTGTAGGGTTGACTGGAAGCAGTCAGAGGGACAGGCCTTTAAGGAAGGAGAGACGCCTTGTTCTAAATAAAGTAAATGTGTTGTTAAAGTGCCTGTGACTTATATATCCTTCAAATACAAAATGTCAAAAGACAATTTTCTTTTGAACTTGTGTCTGACATAAAACGTATGGTTCAACAATATGATGGAGCTAAGAAACAAAGCAGGACAACAAGAGAAAAAGGTAAGTGATTTATTTACAGGTGAGTAAGTTTGGACATCTGGTTGTGAAGAGGAGGGAAACAGAGAGGTGAGTATGGCTTGCAATTGAATCTTTAGTAAAGCTGTAGCAGAAAATAAGCATTGTTTCCTTACAGGTTCCCAGGAGGCGAGCAGCATGGACGAAGGAGGATTTCACAAAGGTAGGTACTTTCTTCAGGCAGAGTGGCTAATAGTTTGAGGTTTGTCTTTTGTTTGTCGTTTGGTAATTGGTTCCTTTTTTCAGGATCCAGGTGATTGGATTTCGAAGGCGACTGGCATGCGGAAACGAGACGTCAGGTTCTTGGTGATCCACCTTGGACAAAAAAACGAAGGTAAGTAAAAACAATACTTGGTACGTAATTAGTGGGCTTAAACACTACCATAAAGGTAAGACGCATCAGTGTAGACCAGATAGTGGAGACGTCTAATAAAGCCAGCAGCTCATCAGGAGAATCTCTCACAGGTGTGGACGATGAATGTGGGAACCAATCAGGAAGGAAAAAAAACAGAGCAAAACAATTATTCATAAAAACGATTCTTCACAGTCTCAGCCAAAGTGAAACAGGAAGTGACATCAAAGGTGAACGCTTTAAGAAAAGGAACTCATGGCATTTTTTTAAATCGAAACAATATTACTGACTCCTCCTCATCTCACTTAAAATAGTCTAAAGAAACATCAGATTCTTCTCCACAGCCTGAGTTGTTAGACATTGTAGCAAAGCTCTGTTCATGTAACTTCCTGTTACTTCACATGCATATATTTTAACAACTGTTCATCTCAGCAGTTTTTTTTATTTGATTTTTTTTCACATGTTGTCAATGATATAGGATTTCCAAAAATGCATCTCTATTTATTACAAATTTTTGACGGGACWGACACTTTAAAGTCATTGTGTAATGTTTCTCACTCAGTAAGTTTACTACACAAAAGTTACCAAAATCTTAGTAAAAATATATTCCTAATGCATTGATGTTATCTTTCCTAACTAAACATTATGACTTCTTATCTATGCATATTTAAAGAAAAGGACAAGACAAAAGCTTTATAACATAATAAATATACAGGTCACAACGCATATTGATAAAAAGTTAAAACAGCATTTTTGAGGTTTGCTTAAATGCTCTGTCTTTGTACTGTATATCATGAAATTCAAGTGTCCTGCATATGAGATAATTTATTTGTCAAAAGTTGTGATTCAGACAAGAAAAGCTTTGAGGCACACACCAATAGATCAGAATTAAACTGTACCCAAATCGTATTATTTTCTGTTTTTTCACTGAATAAGGAGCTTGACACAGTGAACTGAAAAGTTTGAAAAGCTCCCTCTTGTCCATCATGATTCAATTTTCATCTAAATGTTTATATGAAAAAAAGGACAACAACAAAAAAAGGGTTTGAAGGACAGCACATCCCAGAAGCTTGATCAGTTTCAGAAATTAAGGTTTAAATATTTGTTCTGCTGATTTTAGAGCCATGATGAATGACAACTGACAAAATGGGAAGAGATGGCGAGGCTGTGAGCTTTTTAAGGGCCACCTTCATTGGTTTTGATGTTATCTAATAATTTAGCGTGCCCAGCCTGTGCCTGTAGAGCTAAACCAAAGAAAGTGGAAATTGGAAAAAATCCTTTAATAAAGTCATGGAAAAGTGTGAAACCGCTAAATTAGGTCTGTAAGGTTGGTTAGACACAGAGAAAAAGAGGGGCAGAGGTAYAGAGCTGGTCTTAGAGGCCAATTTTCTTAAAGATAGCCACCAATTAGGAATCATTACTGCTGGTGCGGATGATTTGTCATTTTCAACCCTCCATCTAATTCTTTAATTATTGGTCTCCCACAACATGCAGTGCAGACAGGAGCAGAATGGAGGAGCAAAGGTCCCTCAAAGAGTTAATGAGTGTGAATAATTCATTTTTAATAGTCTAAATCAATAATGTTTCATTAATCTTTTATAACTGTATACTGCTGTATTACTAAAAGAGCAAAAATTATACCTGGACTATACCTTATTATTAAAGTATAGTCATTTTTGTGTTAGTGAAAGTCACTTTATTATGGTGGCCATTGTGTTGATTTGGAAKGTGAAATAAACATACTTACACACAGACACAGGTGAAAGCATCGCCCTTGGCACGAAATAATGTTCATGTGCGTCAATTGCACCTATGAACAGTCGAGCCACATCAGAGCTTTAAATCTCTCTATGACATTAAGGTCCTCGGCAGCTGATAAGATAGATGACTTGCAATCAACAATCTTGGTTCCCATCCAGTCCACAAGTTGTATTGCTTCTGTCTCTATTTGTCTAGTTTTCTCTCATTCACATACACACAGGGCAGCCTGTGGCCTTTTAATCCTTCTAAAAAAACGAAAGCATCACCATGTGCTTCAGGGTTGACATTGACTCATTGACGTTTCTCCAATCAGGGGATCTATCTGGGCTGGGTTTGTAGAGCGGTCCAGGTGTTATTAGTCTGCTGGCCAAAGCCCAGGGCAAGGTAAATAACACTGAACAGTGGTGTAATACACTCAATTGAGATAGGTCTGATAAACAAGTGGGAGAATGGTTTTAAGCCCCTCTAGTGTCACAGACACATTAACTTTCCTGTCTGTTTGACAGCCGCTGAATGTCCAGGGTAGCAGCAATCTGTCACAAAAAAGCTAAGTTTGAAATAAAAAAAATAAAAATACAATTCTTCCCATCAAACCAAGCGAAGACWCAATTTGCACAGTATTTAAGTGTCTTGTTTTTATTTTTCTTGGTCTCTACTGTACTGTATCTCATGTCCTATCTTCATTCAGTATTTATTGTAAAAAATACCATCATTTCAAAGTAAGCACAAGTACTTATATGAGCAGATAACAAGTACCAGTACAAGTACAGTACACTCCAATCTCTAAATGGCTCACATGCATTTGACAAAWATAAGATAAATATGGATTTCTTGAAAATGCTTGCCAACACTTTTTTACCATTGTTTCATCATTTGCTTAATTTATGTATTGTGCAGTCTATTTTCCCTGATGCCTGGAAGTTTGCTCAGATTACTCCCATTTTTAAATCTGGTGATCCAACAGAAGTTTCAAACTATCGGCCAATTTCTGTTCTTCCTATTTTTTCTAAGTTACTTGAAAAAACATTATTTAATCAACTACTACTGCATCTAGAAGCAAATAACATGCTAAGCAATAGCCAACATGGTTTCCGCACGTCAAGGTCAACCATGTCTGCATTAATTTTATTCACTGAACAAATGCGTGCTGCTTTGAACAAAGGTCAAGTAACTGGTGCTGTATATACTGATTTTCGTAAAGCGTTTGATACAGTTGATCATTATACTCTCTTAAAAAAGTTGATTTCTTTTCAACTTTCATCATCTGCAATACAAATGTTTTCCTCTTATTTGACTGATAGGTGTCAGGTTGTGAAACATGGAAGCTCTGTGTCCAGGTCTCTGCCCTGTTCCATGGGAGTTCCGCAGGGTAGCATACTGGGCCCATTGCTTTTCCTATTATACATAAATGACCTTCCAAAAATATTGAAGTATTCAAATATTTTAATGTATGCTGATGATACTGCTCTTTTTTTGTCTGATTTCAATATTGAATCTATTAATAGTCAGTTACAAACAGATCTTCAGACATTTCATGGTTGGCTTCAAGATAATCTTTTGTCAATTAATGTTAAAAAACTGTGTGCATGTATTTTTCCTCACCCAGGAGACATTTCAATATAACAAATCAACTCACTTTTTTAAACAAACCCCTTGACATTGTCACTACCTACAAATATATTGGAATTACTTTGGATTCTCATTTGACTTATCGTGATCATGTACAAGTCTTAACCACTAAGTTCAAACAGAAATTATACGTTTATTCAAAAATTAGATCCAATCTGACATCTTCTGTTTCAAATATCTATCTTCATGCCATTATACTCTCAACCATGTCGTACCGTTTACCTGTTTGGTCTCTTACAACAAATGAAATCTTAGAACCCATAGTTGGGCTCTACAACAGGGCCTATAAAATTCATAAAAAACTTCCTGGTTGGACTCATCACTGDACAGTTCTTTCATTGTCTGATGCCTTGACTTTTCAGAATTATGTTTTGTATAGTGGTATTAATTTATATTTTCAGATCTTCCAAGGTGCCAATTATGGAACTCTCTGTGCATTGTTGCCCAAATCAAATTCTGGAAGTTGTCATTCAACTAGATCTGTCACAAAAGGACAACTGATATTACTAACTTTTAAAAACTGTTACGGCCAGAGGTCTTTCTTCTATGTTTATACTAAAGCATGGAATGACATTCCTCAAKACATAAAGTCCATTTCAAAACTACAGCCCTTTAAGAAGAATCTTGTCTGCCATCTGCTGGACACTTTTTGTTGTGCTCATATTTAGACGTCCTATTTTGCAAATGCTGCCTTTTTGAAATTTGGTACGGTGCGCAGCGCTGTGTCTTCTGAATAAATGAAAATGATTTAACACAGTTGTTTATACTTTTAACAGCTCTTTTTATTCCACAGCTGACCTGCTAAAAATGACAGATTTTCTTTTCTGGATCTCTGACAGARGGACTTCAATCTCTGAACTCGTAAAGTTCTTCTTTTTAATTTTCGCTGTCATTTTTCATGAATGGACACTTCCTGATATCTGAGGAAGGAAACATAGCCTTATATGGTGTTTTTGGGGTGGTAATTATGCTAATCTCCTCTCGCGTGCACGAGCAGCTGGATAGAACAGGTGGAATTTACGCAGCTCATTTACACACTTTTCCTGAAGATAGAAGAGTTTGTTGAATCTGACGTGGCATGACGAACCCTTCATACGAACAAAAGTAAGAGAAATTTAGGATAAGAATACGAACATGTTCTTGCATGAGGCCCAATGATCCAACAGGGAAGTGAAGACAAAACAGAATTTAAAGGTGAGACTAACGAGCACAAACAGGAAACACCTTGGAGAGAAACATGAGGAGCAGGTGAGAGTGGGCGCGGCTCGAGCAAAGGCAGACAGGAGGAAGAAAACAGATGACAAGACAGAAAACTAGAATAAAACATTAAGACAGACACCAGTTATAACATATTCTCAATCTTCTCAGCATTGCTCCTGTCATGGAGCTGAAAGTAAAAACAAGTATCTGATATTTTATTGTACTTAAGTATTAAAAGTAAAAGTATTGATTTAAAATGAACAGTTAGATTTTCCGTAATGACATTTATAAGGAGGTGACCTCCCAAAAAATGCAGAAATGACTATGTAATATTCAAATAAATAATTTATGTTAAATTTAGGATGCACTAGTCCAGCTGTTTCAGTTTATAAACATATCAAGGGTGCCCACACATTTTCCTCAAAATGAAAATTTATCCGAGGGCTGTGGCCAAATGCAATAATACAATTCATGAACAACAAATAGTTCTTAAGTACAATTCTTTTATTTTAATGATTATATCCTTCTGGAGTGTGACATGATTTGTTTGTGTACAAACTAATACAGTATCAGAGTTTTATATATTTATACTTCTCATTCAACCACAATTAAATTCACTTTATCTAGGAGTCACAATTTATATGGATAGTATTTATTTTTTTACAATAAGCAGCTGGGATGAAAACAAGCAAAAATGAAGTAAAACTAACGACTTTCTACTTCTTGCCTTTTTTTAAAAATGTAAGGAGTAAAAAGCACAGATAGTTGTGGGAAAATGTGAGATGCAGAAGTAAAAAGTAGGTTGAAAAATAATTACTCAAGTAAAGTACAAGTACCCCAAAATTTTACTTAAGTACAATAAGAAAGTATTTGTACTTGGTTACTTTACAACTCTGGTAAAAACTCTATCACGTACTCTAACATGGTTGAGTCTGGACCTCTGGACGGGTTCGTCTTTGTTGAATTGTCTTTTTCTTTTTTCAAAAATACTTCTTCAGACTGAGGAGTTGTAGGGAAATTCAGCCTTTTAAGCAATATCTTCACATAAACATACTCACTTGTCTGCCCACTCTCTACCGGTCTTCATGTGTAATTTAGTCTCAAATACTTGGCGTCTCACATTACTTCCTTCATTTCCTAGGCATAAAACACAACAACAACAAAACATCATGTCAGCTAACTTGCTCTGAGGTCCCACCTTGCTCCTTGTCATGTTTTTAAACTTGCTTTAGTGTCAGCTTCTGCCTTTAGAGTTCAGAAAGTGGTTCTAAATATGACACAACTATGTTGTGGAAAAAAAAAAGTAAGACGGAAAACAATTTCTAAATCCCCTAAGATATAGGCCTCAAGCTAACTTCTTTGTAAATGAAAAAAAAAAAAAAAAAACACAAAAACGTAAGGAAGGATCTTTCTTTTATGTGAAAACACTGGTTTACAGATGCTCAGGTTATGAGGCAATAGATCCAGAATAGCTTTTCACTAATAAAATAAAATAAAATAAAAATAAAAAACCCTGAAACCTGATGATCAAGTTTCTTGTTCAGATGTCTAATGAAAGTGTGATCTTGTTAATGTTCATCTACTTAAGGCTCATCTCCGTCCAGCATCTCTCAGGATTCACGCTGAGTCCAGTTGTCAGATTACAGCTGTGCCTTCATCTGATTTATTAGCAGCTGACCTCACCTTGCTCTGTGCATGGCATCACTGCCTCCAAAAATCTAGTTAACTCATTAAAAATAACTAAATGTATAATTGATGCTCTATTATGGAAATTTTATTACATTTTCATATTGTATTTCTGAGCAGAATTAAATAGATCATATTGGATCGTAAATTATTTACAGGGATGAAGATGTAGTTATATAGACAGGGAGCCAAAGACAGAAAAAAAAGGTAAAAGACAAAAGGAATAAAGCTCCTAGATAGAAAGAGAGAGGGGGAGAATAGTGAAGCTTTAGGTGAWCCTTGGCAGATTTAAATCTCCACTAGAATTAATTTAGGCTGGTTTATATTACCTTTGAAGATCAGAGTGGAACTGCCAGTCATCAGAAATCCTGCATAATGCTGCAGAGAAATTTAAAATACTCTCATATTTACGCAAAATAAAAACTTAATTTAATGTTGAATGCAGGATTTGGTTCATGCATGAGTATTTTATAAAGTGATTTGGGTTATAGAAAACAAACATTTTAGCTGCTATCTCACTGAATTCTGAGTAATGGCAATCAGCGAGCCTTGTAGCCATGGTTTTTTTTGTAAATACATTTTGTAAATATACCCCTAACACATGTATCCTTGGACGTTTTCTGCACACTCTTGAATCTCAAGACAGATTTTTTTAAGACTCAGTTCAATTCAAATCGGGCATTAAGCTCAAATAATTAATATTTTTCTCTCCGTTGTAAAAACACAAGAAGTGTTTGTTAGTTTTTTTCCATGTTTTCCTTGTGTTGGTGTGGTTTCTCCAGGCACTCCGGATTCCTCTCAGTAAAAAAAAAAAAAGACGTTTACGCTGCCTTCAGGCCCAGACCTCCCTTGAAAAGCAATCTGTGATCTCGGTGGGGTTTGCCTGGTTAAATAAAGGTAGTGAAATAAATACAAGAGGCTACAGGAAGCACAAAGAGACTGGTAAGTATAAAGAGGCATGACTAGAGCAAGTATGTTTGAAGGAGCACAAGGAGAAAAAGTAAATATGAGTTTAAAATTTGACCAAGTATTAAACTTACAAAAAGCAAAAGTCGTAACTGTAATGTTCTTTACAAGCTGGTTATTTAGGTCTTAAACATCTACAAAGCACGCTGAAATAAAATCACAAAATATGATAGTGGTTCAATTTAACGCTGTTTCATACATTTTTTACAACGCAATAAACTTTTCATTACAATTTTATTGTTTGACTGAGAGCACATACAGCAGCAGCAGCTAACTGTAGCACTTTAGTTGCATTTGGGGGGTGCTTCAGTTTCGATTTTCATGACAAGTTTTACAGATACAAGTGTCTAATGTTAAATCTAATGCTGCTGCTAGTGTCGGCCTGTGTTTGTTGATGATGTGAACAAAGCATATGATTTGTTTATAAATGTTTTAGAAGATTAATATGAAAAGAACTATGTACAAAACAATTATACAAAGAAAAATACTTGAATACAGTCAGTGAATTACCTCTTCCAAGTTCTGCAGAAGCCTGATAATCACCCATTCTTCAAATCAGGTGTGTTGGAGCAGAGAAACAACTAAGGCCACGGCAGGCTGCCTGTTACTTGTCTTGAGCTGCTGCAATGTTCACATTCCCCCACTGTGGGATCAATAAGTATCTATCTATCTATCTATCTATCTATCTACAAAGGTGATGCCATATCTAGGAGAGTCATGACAATTTTCCTTACTCTGTGCTGTCATTGGCTTGTTCAGAGTTCATTGATCTTCAACAGTGACATTAATTAACAGGGTAAGAGTTGGAAATCTTTGGACTGGTATTGTGA
>NW_013952754.1:496198-499645 GCF_001266775.1 Austrofundulus limnaeus | reverse complement strand
GAGATTTTGTTTTGCTCGTACGGCAGCAGAAACAACTGCAGGCACACAAAACAATGCTTGTTGAACATCTCTCTAATGTAAATGAATGCAATGCGTCTTTTCTTTTTCTTTTTTTCCTTCAGCACAACCGGGTTTGAAATATCTCACTCATCACCATGACAACCAGGCAGCCAGAGGGTGTAACATGATCCAGCAGATCCAATTAGGAGCTTGGGATAGGATTAGATTTGAATAGATGTGATTGCATTAAGGATATATTAGCTTTATTGCGTTATTAGCTTTAGAAGGGCAAGAAGACTGAGCTGCAGAAAATTGATGGGCTGGAGCCTTTCTGGCTTCTCACATCCATTTGTTTTGTTTTTGAAAAAGCAGCACAAGAAGAGGAAAAAGTGATAAATGTCCATATTTCTTGCAAACCACGTTTATAGGCAATTATTTCACACATTTACTGCTTTAAAACTAAATGCTTGAGACAGTAMCTACAAAGTAAAAAAGTGTCTTATAGATATGCTCTCTTTACAGTTTTTTAAAATTTGTTTTCTAAAATTTTAGGTTGTTAGAAAAGAAAATCTGATTTATCATGATTTTATGTGTTTATCTCTATTCATAGTTTTTGTTAGAGTTTTGTTGTTTTGATGTAAACTTGTTTGGTTTTTCAGTTATATTAGTTTAAGTTTTCTTGATTTTTGTCTGTCATTGTTATGACATTTAAAAACAGGCTAACAAAGACCCTAATGACTCTCCATCGAGAGGGAAGTAAATTTCATCTGCATGCATATTTAGCTTACAAAATGCAACATCTAAGTTCAAATGTTTACACCATGTCCTGGATGACTGAGAATACACCAGCAAATCTATAGCAAAGTGCTCACTTTGCAGTACAATGAACATTCCTCATACACTTTAGTTTGATCCAGCTTCAGTAGGAACATCATCACGCACTAAAACCAACTAAGAACAAAAATATAACTGCCACTTCATTTTTTGTGAGCATATTAAGCATTGCTCTGTTATCTAAGATAAGTAATTGCATAAAGATAACACAATTATCTCATCATAACAGAGTTGGACACTGTTTTTTTTTCTAGTTAATTAGATAAGTCTTCAGATATTTCAGCAGAACACCTTTGTGGTTATTTGTTTTCCTAATATCAACCTTGTGGAACTGATATACTCATCCTATTAAAACTAAGAAAATTAATGAATGAAATATAAACCTAAAGGAGCAATTATTTTTTTTAGAATAAATAGATTCACGGGCACACTTTTTGAAGCAAGCTGAGAAAGAAGGCCCAACATTGCTTAATGAAATGCACAGTGTCCTGGAAAAATAAATTATCCTTTAAGGTCCTACATTTCTTCTCAGGCCAAGAGTCAGTGACCTCTTTTGCCTACTTAAAATGCCATCATGTGTAATGATTTTACTTTTTATCTTCTGTTTTCTCTCAGACTAAGTGTTTTAAGATCAGAACATCTGTTAGAAATAACCATTCTTGTTGCTGTTTATCAAACATCCTTCTCTCCTTGGACCAGTCTTGTCTGCTTGGATAACATGCTGTATAAATGCGTGTGTTTGAAACTGCCTCAGTGCACACATTTTGTACCACTGCCTGTGTGACATGATGTGTGTCTTGCACTTGCAATAAATCCTCTTGACCATTTCATGGAGTAATTTTTAATCTTGGATCTCGTGTTTCTGTCTACAGTAGTTTCATGTAAAAATTCTAAAAGTCTGTCATTATTGGTCTTGTTTGTCTTTGTTTGACCGTCTTTTACTAAAACATTTTACAAACCACTTCACAAATTGCATTGAATCGACCAGAAAYTTCATATTGGATGCACATCTGCAACAGACTTGGAGTCAACCCAATGCAAGATGGCTGCCACAGATAACACAAGAAGAATCTGCCAGTTTACAGATGTTCAGCTATTTTTGTGGTGGTTGTTAAGACCAATTGTCAACACATACTCTGAGTYCAGAACATTGTGTGTGTGTGTTTTATTTATTTATTTATTTATTTTTGGTTGGTTTGCTTTGACTTTTAGGACCCAAGAACGCAGACTGAACTCATGGATTCAAACAAGAAGGGTCAAATTTTAAAAATGAAAAAGCTGATAAAGAAGCAGGCCAGTACAAAAAAACGAGAACCAGATAATACAAAAGGTTTATAGGGCAACAAACAAAAAACTGAGAACTAAACTATGAGGAGAACATGGCAAAAAGGAAACAAAAACAAGCAGTATGAGGGAGTAAAAAGTAAGAGGAGAGAGTATAAAAATGCAGAGAGGTATGAAGGCAAGTGGTGACAGCTGAGGCTAATGAACATGAGGAGCAGGTGTGAAAAGTTAACTGAAGGTAAAACTGACTGAAGGAAAAATGGKTGATTACTTAGGAAGCACTGAGAAACAAAACTAAGCACAATTAATCTTAAAATAAAACATTTAAAATAACACAAAAGTAACTACCCACGTGTGGTCCATGTGGTCTTGTTTATTAATTTGACCAAAATCCTGTTTACGATCTGTATTTTATATTATAATATTTATTTTTTTACAGTATTAATGTTGGTTTAAGGTAAATACTTTTATTTTGGTGTGTTACTCCATCCCACTTCCTGTTTGTGATTAGAGATGGTATGTTAGAAGGGATCCCAATCATGAGGAGCTGTTTGTTTCATAGAGCTGTTCAACAAAGCTGTTTGATTTTGAACGAGTTACGTCGTAGCGGCGTACGGGAATACGTCACCACGCTCGGCATACGTGATGATGTCATGGTGTCACGTCCGCGTGGGTGGAACCGTGTGCTTTGTCACGCAGAAACCCCTCCCCCGTTTCCCCTGAGCTGCTGGACTCCACTGCTCTGCCTGTTTTCCATGAAAAAGCGAAGCAGGAARGACTGTCACTGTGGTAAAGGAGAAAAAATTAAATATATTATGACGAAAAATATATATAAATGGCTCTGCCAGTGACTTAGTTCCTATCTTTTGTCGTAAGTCAGTGTTGGAAAAAAAATCAGATCTTTTGTGAACATCACATCCGTACTGTTGATGAATTTAAAGGACACTATTGGAGTTAGGACTATAAGATTGGTTTTGGTCTTGTTAACTATGTGAAACATGACTTAATGTAGATACAGCAATGAAAAACGCTAGTGTTATAGTTGAACATAAGCTAACTTGGCCTAGCTGGTCCCTCATGTGGTCTGGTGTTTCTTGTCTGCCTTTTCAGGTGTGTATGTGAGTCAGAGAGGCCGGTGGCTGTATCGAAATACAGTATACTGTATGTGTGTTCAAACAGGTCCAATAAACCTCTCTGGACAGCAGTGCTATGTGGAGCTCAGTATCATCAGACACAACACAGAGTCCATCTTGTTAGCAGGTGCTACGCCCATCTTGTGATGGTCAGCTACACACACACACACACACACACACACACACACACACACAC
>NW_013952754.1:474496-489793 GCF_001266775.1 Austrofundulus limnaeus | reverse complement strand
ACACACACACACACACACACACACACACACACACACACACACACACACACACACACACACAACCACTGACCATGATATAATCAGAGGTGAAAAGAGTTCTAAATTATTGCACTCAATAAAAGAACATTTACTCTGTCTGCTGAGTAAAAACTAGTTCTACAACAGGGCCATCTTTCCTGTGGTGCAGAGATGTGGCGTTCGCGAACAATCCGAATCTTTTGAACGGCTCTTTACTACGAACGATAGGAGCTGAATCGCGGGCAGTAATGAGCCATTTGTAGTTTTATTTAGTTTATTCCTCATATAATCTTTATTTTTTCATATTTAAATCGCTCCCGCTTTGCTTTTTCACGGAAAACAAGCGGAGTTGTGGAGTACAGAAGCTCACAGTGAAATGGGGAGGTGGGGTTCCGCTTGACAAACAAATGGTTCCACCCACGTGACGGGAGTACGTCATTACGTACGGCTACGTGATGACGTATTTCCCTATGTGATGACGTAATACGTTCAAAATAGAACGGCTCTTTTGAACGGCTCTGTGAAACAAACGGCTCCGCAAGATCCAGATCCCTTCAAAGAGCCATTTATCCCATCTCTACTGTGGTGCACAAAGGACAGTAGACGTTTTTCTCAAATGAGCTCCTAAATTAAATTAAAAGCCTCACAGTTTAATGTGCAATTACAAAGTTCGAAAGAATAAATTTCAGTTCAGACTATCCCACAGTCCTTGACTTGTTTCATAACCAAACATGCTGAACAAACCACAAAGCAGCTGGCAGATACTCTTAAACTATTCGCTCTGCTTCCGCTTATGTTATGGTTCAATCTTGTGGATACAATAATAGTTTTTACTCACAAAAACACAAGTAAATATAAACATGATTTTTAAAACATTGCAAAGTATTAATTAATGCCATACTTCTATGAAACAGACATTTAGGTGTCAGAGGTCTGATGAGGTTTACAGTTTAGCTGCTATGTTGAGATGAAAGTCTGAGCTTTTGCTATCATGAARGATGGTTTCTTTATGCCCACTTGGATCACCATGGTAACATGCTGAACTTCGTTTTAGCGTAAACTGTCAATAAGAAGCTCCATCTGTTCACTGACTCTTCTCTTAATGAGATCCTAAATCCATATGTTGCCAGATCAACCGTCTTGATTTACTGGTTTTAAGGGAGCAGCATTGATTAGAATGCACATTATCCTGTTCATAATGTGTGTGTGTGTGTGTGTGTGTGTGTGTGTGTGTGTGTGTGTGTGTGTGTGTGTGTGTGTGTGTGTGTGTGTGTGTGTGTGTGTGTGTGTGTGTGTGTGTGTGTGTGTGTGTGTGTGTGTGTGTGTGTGTGTGTTCTGAAACCGAAAACAAAATAGACGAACTATATTTACAAGTAAATTCCAAGGCTGTTGCATACCTCTCAAATAAACAGTACAAAGATTAGTACAACTATTAAACAGAAATACAATCTCTCTTACAGGTTTATGAGATTGCATCGTCATCCTGAAGTCAGCATTTCACATTTAGATGTTGATTAATTGTTGGTGTTTTTGTTTCCAAATTGGTTCACAATACATTTATTTATACATTTATGGATTCTAATTCAAGATAAAATCATTACATTTCATCATTATCTTGATGAACTTGCATAATTCCCAGCAAACAGAAGAAAAAATACACCAAACCTGAATCATCTCGCAGGCCCACGTTTTCCTGCAGTTAGACTACAGTAAAATAAATTATGCATTGCTCAAGACGTCATTGGAATAATAATTTAATTTACAGGAGAAAAGAAAATGCTTATCATTTAACTGTACATATTTTGCCTTTTCTCACTTCCAAAACTGTAAAATGTTTCTCACAAATAGCTCCTGTGAAACCTGGTAGTGTTTCTAATGGTTTTATCCCGTGGGATCAGAAGGAGGCTGCCGCTAATCTCTCTCTTTATCAATTGATCGTCAGACAGCCTGTCTGAAGAAACAGATTATTAGTGGAACAACAGTCTCCAACACGGCAAAATAACAGCCTGAACATCAATTCATCCAGTCAATCACCATGACACGCCGTCAGTCAGCCGAATCCTCCTTTCAGCTCCCATGTCTGTTTTCCTTGTTTTATTCTCATGTCAAAAGAAAGCAGCCTTGCGAGGAGCTCTATTGTTCGTTAAAGTATAAACTCTTTACTGAGGATTTTGTATAGACTTTGCAGTTTCAGCACARAGCCATCAGCGTACAGTGGAACTGCTGCAGTGTATTGCTGCACACAAAAGGTATTTGTGTGACGACCACGCTACTGTCTCAACCAACTCCACAACCTACGACAATGTGTGCGTATTCAAAAAACCTTCTTCWGCGTTAAGGCAATCATGATGCTGCTGCAATCTTAGTACTCATGAAATATTTTCTGTGTCCCTGAGATGCTRTTCTGTGTCCTCTTTGTATCCACCCAGGTACAACTCTTGACTTGCATCAGGGTGTAGCTAAGATCAAGCCATACTGTTGAAATGTTATTACTGTGGCTTTGTGGTTGTTTCAACAATCTTCTCACAATCTGTGAAATCTTTCTATATACAGTATATTGGAAGGTTTTTTTGCCTTCAGTATCCATTCAGCCTTGTTGTGGAGGAGGAAACACCATCAGAGGCATTAGAGGATGGAGATGAAGGGGTTTTCAGTGCATGACCATGATGAGAACATGCACCCAACAGGATAATGATCTTCATAAAAAAACTTGCCTGGCCCAGTTTTGGTCTACATAATGCACTTGGCCAAGCTACTGCAAAGAATGTTGGCCCTTTGGTGACTCAGATGTGGTTTGCCAGACATGGTCCATGCATGGGCTCACACCACATAAATCAAACCACAACTGGGCCATTTGTGGCACTGACAGATTTGAGCCACATAAACCAATTTACAATTGGGCCAGTTGTAGCATGCCATCTTATAAACAGCGCCATCATTGACAGACCTGACCCACATCCGGTTGACAAACTACTTACCGTAGATCTGGTCCACACCTGTCTGATATGTGGGGAAGGACAGTTGAACATAATCCATTATTTACTGTCATGTAGAGAATGTGGATTTGTCTTTGCAACCGTGGAATAGAAGTGTGATTATTGTGACARGGTCCTATCTGCTGCATCAAGAATGGCAGCAGGATGAATTCTTTGTTCAAGCTACACTGCTACAAGCCTTGCAATAGTTGACATAAATTGTATGTTAGGCACATTAGGCATGAGGCCAGCGTGACCGGTCCCGCTTCAGATTCTTTATAACAAAGCCATGTTGGTGCAAGCTACGTTGGTCGATTGGTCAGAGCTTGAAGTGAGCCAGTATTTACTGGTATGCAGTATTAGTAGTAGCATTTGAGATTTTTTGTACTTAATATATTGTCACTTTTTATAGTGTACTGCCCCTTCTCATATGCATAGTGTCAGTGTCACTATTTGTAAGCTATGGGTGAGTCATATAAAKCACACTTCCCACAGTGTATTGGTGGTTAGGACCTGCTCAACATGGTTTCAAGGTCAGATTTTCAAGATCAAGCATGACTAACAAGCAATGGTAACTGGTTAAAAGTTAGGCACAAGTTGTAAATGGAGTGTACTTCTATAGCACCTTTTTATCCAACCAGGATCCTCAAAGCACTATACATTACAATCTGTGCCCTTATTTAACCATTCACACAGCACTCTACTGTCTCTCTACAAAGCTAATCCAGATGGATCCTTCTATGAAGACTAATCAATGCTTAAATCACATTCATACACTGATGGGGCACATCAGAGGAAGTACGGGTTCAGTGTCTTGCCCAGGGACACTTTGACATGTGACTGAATAGTGGTGCAATTAAACTCCCAACTCTCATTGGAGGACTACTGCCCTAACAACCCAGCCATGGCTGCTCCAACTAGAAGGCACAAGATATCTCTATTAAAGCACTCTGCAGCTAATGTTAACCTCATCTCAGCAAACTCTTGAGGAAAAATAAAATGTGAGTTTATCGAAGTCTACGGCTTTAAAAGTAGAATAAGACTTACTGCTGTAAAAAATGTACATAATAAAGCTAGATAATGGAATTTTTACTTTCCCACTTCAAGCACCAATTAGGATAAAGAGAACTTAATTAAAATTAGTTTCTAAGCATTTTCCAAATGATCAATTTGTGTCTCATACTGTAAAGTTGTTACTTTCCAAATGACTGAGTCTAAAGAAGGTAAAGCGGTCCAGAACTTTAGACCAGAKTGAAACAAAAAAGACAGATAGAATATGTAGGACATTAAACTGCCTGTCCAAGTGTCCACATGATAAATTCTCTGCTTCTCTTTTTGAGCCACTATGAGGTTCATTTTTGTGTTTTTCATTGCGGTAACTAATCCTTTTTTCTTGTTTTGGTCATGGAATTCAATYTTAAAATACATCTGCCCCATGGATCAGCTAATAGCATTATTCTTAGGTTGCCAGAATATTTTTCACAGCAGCAATAATAAAAGAAGCACTGAAAACACTGAGCACATCTAAATGACTCTCATTTCATAACGTAAGGGACAAAACTGTCTGCTGTGAGCAAAAGGAAGAACATTTTCGACTACATCTGCACAAAGCTGTCTCCTGTTTTATTTATACATCAGAAAAAGTCGCTGATCCAACCTCCAACTACCTGCAACTGTCCCATTTACACAAACTCAGAAACATGGATTGCTGATGGATCCACACATTTCTAAATCATTGCTGCTTTTTGTAAATATGTGCAAACATTTCTAAATATGAACATTTTTAGCTCACAGCCTTTTTAACAGTCTCTCTGAGGTCCCAGCCCAGTCAAGAGAGGAAGCTTAGTTGGTTTTCTGAGTGTGAAAAAAATAAAGCGGTCATCAACAACAGAGAAAAAGGAATCCATTAATCTCTGTGGTTTCTCAGAAATAAAATTGAGGGGAGATTGCAAGAAAATTTGCCATTGCAGTCTAATTGAATTCTGAATGTTTGCAATCAGCCAGCTATGTGGATGTTGTCCCGCTTTGGAAAATCATGGTCTATTTTTGTGTACATGGTCTAAAAGAACTGCATTCTTGATAATGCATTTTATTGCCTGCACCCCCCCCCCCCCCCGGCCCTCTTTGTACACACTTTGGAGGCCTATTTTTTTTCTACTAGAGTCTCTGTCTACTGTCTTCAGTGGCTTGGTCGTTACCCCTAGTGGAGTTATGACGGTACTGCAGGCAGATTTGTAAAAGTTTTTGCTAGACGTTGTATTTATATATAATTTTAAAGATTATCTTAAACATGCATTTCCATGAATCTAACGTAGCAAATTGATAAATGGAGGCAAAAATAATGTATTTCAGCAAGAAATGCACACATTCAGTGAGCACACCAGCTTATATTAATTTTGTTTTACTAACAGCCTAACCCCACATCGACACTACATGCGTCTCCGCTCCGCTGCACTGCGGTGCGCAGTTTGCAGCTATTCGTTTGCAACCCAGTTTATACAGCCTCAGCTCCATTCCACTCTGGTCTGACAGACAGAGGAGGGAYGATGTGCAGGAAGGAGATCACGTGATAAATCCAGTGATAAATGTGGAAGTCAGAGCAAAAAATTAATTCTGTGAAAGATGAACTCCAAACACATCTGAAAACTTTGATATAAAAGCTTTTGATATCTATAGTTGTAACTGTTTTGCTATCTTCTTTTTGAAACTTCTGATTTCAAAATAAAATCCATGTGTATCATGTGTACACATATGCTTCATCTACATGTTGCCATCTGCTTCTCAAACAGAACGATACATTCTGACAGCATTTGTGTCAAAATATATCCATATATTTATTAATATAGCTGCAATTTCGACAAAATTATGGTGTCTTATTTTGTAAATACGGATGTTGTGCTCGTTCCTCTTCCTGTTGGTGCGACGTAATCTTTAAAAATTGACTCCGGCGCAGCTCCGGCGTCTGGCAGAAATATGATCGGATTTAATTTTGCCGGATCGCCGTCCGCTCACCGCCGCAGTGCGGAGCCAGTGTAAATACTCTCATTGATTATATTGTGTGCATATTTGTTGCGGAGGTCGGACCGGAGCAGAGCGGAGCCGGAACGCATGTGGTGTAAATGGTAAGAAAAGGAACCGCCCCATCGCGCCATCCATACTGGGCAGGTCATGCAGCCCTGGTATGTTTGCTCTATCAGGTTCACAGTAATTTGCTGAGAGCCTAATAATTGTTTCAATACTTCTACAACACTAGCTCCTTATGATAGCAGTCAAAATCTAACATAAGCATCACAACATTATGCACACAATACACACACACATACTTGTCTCTGTACTTGTGTGGATTTTGCCTTGACTTTCATTAATTTCTACAGCCTAATCCTGACCCTTTACCCTACACCTAACCTCGCAGGTGCTAACCCTAGCCCTAACTACTTTCGCCCTAAAATTTCATGATGAGTTTCTATCATACTTAAACTTGTAACGTGTAGCTAGGTGTTAAATTTTAAATTAAAGAAGTAAGAGTATTATTTTGTGTTTTGTATGTAACAAAATAAAAGCAAAAGTTACAATAAAAATACTTGGTAAAATTACAAATCTTTAAAAATATTAAATGTAACAAACATATACTTATTATGTACTTATACACACCTAAACACAGCTGTACTGCCCCGAAGAAAGGATGGAGACTCCAATGACACAATAAAGAATGGTTTGAGACAGGTTGGCAATTCCCATGTCAACTCCAAAGCGGTTTGGAACCAATTWGAACATATTCAGGACGGCGCTCCTCTGCGAATCACACAAAGAAATTGAGAGCAACCACTAACATTGCAAGACATTCTGGACACTCCCTCCTTAATGCTGTTCACCAACTAGTTATAGTCCAGTGAGATCCCACCTCCCTCTTCGTGTCTGCCTGGATTGACAGACCGCCGATCATAGTTTGAGTTCTGATCAGATGTGGATTACAGTCTTTTAGGGCACCCACCTAACTATCTGCTCCACTTGTCTACTGAAGCTTCACCTTTCACCTCACAGACTCACCTCTTCCATGATAGAACTCACTGGCCCCCCATTACGAGGGCGGCAATAATAGTCTAATATCCACACAAGTGCACGCACAGGCGCAAACGCACACACACAGAGCCATTTACAAGCCCCAACGAGCACCTAAATGGCTTTGATGGATAGGTGTGGGAGAGCTGCCTCATTTTCTCTGCCAGACCATAAAGGACTGCTCGGCCATTTTCAGCAGCACCACTGGTCAAACAGTCATCCATCTCACCTTCACACCACCATAAATCCAACCGCTCCTTTAGCCAAACGTCTCCGAGTCTGTCTGACTCTCACAGTTTCACAGGCTGTCTTCACATGCGACTCTTTCTGCTCCAGCTCCAATTTAAACTGCAGAGTTTAGCACAGAACTCACATATAATTGGTTCAGTGGTTCTGTTAAGTTGATAATGCCGGGCAGTAGACTGACAAAAAAAAAAGAAGAGTTTTACTTACTGCAGTATTTCATGAGGCATGAAAAGCACTGGGAACCATCATAATGTGAAGCTCAAGCAAAAGTGACTATTACAGTTATACTTTTAAACTTTTAGTCATTATTCTTTTCAGTAATAAAACAAGAAAATTTTAAGAAAAATGCAAAGCAACTGGATTTCTGTTGTAGTTAAAGATGTTTCTCGTTCGGGGAGCTTTATAAATTCAAAACTGGAAAGTGTGAAGTTTCGGGTCTAGTATAAGTGTATAAGGTGTTCCACTGTGCCATCAGATTCACATTTAGAAAAAAAACTTTCCTCCCAACGGAAAAGTTTTAAAAGAAATATTTTGTCGCTTCTTTGAGGATTTGACTTTAAGACGAAATGACTGGGTATCAGGCTTAATGCTCCATTTTAACTTTTCAAAATTGGAAATCTGAAACCTCCTCCTTTGGTTAAAGTTTTATTTGTTCCTTGATTGGCATAAAGTCCTCCTTTATCAGCCACCAGCATAAAACAACAAGAAACTTCTTTGGGCCTTATTTTTCTTCTGTTTCCTTTCTGTTGGATTCCTTTGTTGCATTTTTCTTCCCCGTTTCTAAACTGCAGAATATTCAATTAGTCATCCGGAAAGAAAACACAATAAGCAATTTACCAAATTTGCAACAAAGCCTCGAATGATTCAAACCTAATTGTTGCATAAATCATAGGGGAACACARAGACCCTGTTAAACAAAACAATGTCTTCAAATCATTTTATGCTTCAAATGTTAAATAAAATCCAAATAACTAAGTCATGTAGCTTGAACTAAATATTATCCCATCAATATTTATTTACCTACTTTATGAGTTTAGATAACTGTTGTATTTATCTAATGGTTATTCGTATTTATGTATTGTTATTGACTTAATAGTTTAGTTTTTTGCAACAGAAAAGCATTTTTTTTCTAAATTCTGTGTTTTATCCTACAAATGTCTAGTGCAGCAGAAGCACCTGTGTAAACTGAGAGAGTGAGTTGAACAACTATACATGTAAATCTGCAGGACAAGCAGCACACATGTTAATGTTCAAAACCAGACAGTGGTATATGTTGGATTATCCCAATGGAGAAAAAATAACATCACAAAAAGTGTGTTTTAACCAATCAGCTGATGCAAAAAAACAAAATCAGTCTTACTTAGATTAAAAATATCTTTTGCTAGAGAGACTAGGTCAAAACAACAATAATACATCCACATCAAACACACAACAAAGTTAAAACTGAACATAAAACAGACCCGTTATCATTCAGCAATTCACACCAAAGCAAAACATATGCAGCTTTTGGTAACTAAACATTTAGTACTCAAATGATCCTTAATCTTACTTTCCAAATAATCCATTCTAGGCAGGTGGTCCAGTTTAAGATGGCTCTGTAAATTGCACCAGGACATGGATGCAAAAACACCGTTAGCATAGACAGTTTGTGTCTTCTGGTTCCTTTAGGAATCAAGATAGAACATAAACAAGGTAGAACTTGTCTGCATTTAAAGCACTGGGCATGCAGTTCCCCATTGACATCTTTTTTTGAACTTAATTATTCTAAGAACCATGTAACAATGTCAAAAAGAAAAAATAAGTAGGTCCTCTGGATGGGTTCTTCTTCAGTGAAACGTTTCGTCTCTCCTCCAAGAGACTTCTTCAGTCTGATGAGTTTCAGTTGAAACTCAGCCTTATAAGCACTGCCTCCACATGGTGGACAAACAGGTTAGTCAAATGCAAAATAGGGCCATCGACTAACAATAGGCTTGATTGGCTTTATTGTTCATAGAGGGTCATGTGCCCCATCACCTGATCTGTGTTGTGTTATGTGAATGTAGTGAATGCAAGCGGGGGTTTAACATCCCCTTGTTTTTGTCCCTCCCTCCAAACAATCAAGCCTATTGTTAGTCGATGGCCCTATTTTGCATTTGACTAACCTGTTTGTCCACCATGTGGAGGCAGTGCTTATAAGGCTGAGTTTCAACTGAAACTCTTCAGACTGAAGAAGTCTCTTGGAGGAGAGATGAAACGTTTCACTGAAGAAGAACCCATCCAGAGGACCTATTTATTTTTTCTTTTTGAGTTTTTTCTACGTGGATTACTGAGATGCATCAGGACATTATGTAACAATATCTAATCATTACTTCCTCTTTGATATTTACCATATCATTAATTTCAGTGACCAACAACTCACAGTAGGTGCACCAGCCAAAAAAGGGGATTCAAGCAACAAAGATCACTTTACCTAACCTTAAGTTAATTTTATGTCCGAGACAAACTCTTGTGTCCTCACCACATTCTATACCAATGGTTCCAAAACCTGGTTTTTGAGGCCCACTATCCTGCATACTTTAGTTGTTTCTGTGCTCTTCAAKAGGTCTCAGATTTTTCAGAAGCCTGTTAATCATTCATTTCAGGTGTGTAAACATAGGCAAACATCTAAAACATGCAGGATAATGTTCCTTGAGGAGCAGGGTTGGGAAGTGGTGAGTGCTCAGGCATGGCTCTCTTGGAGCACATCAGGATTCAGCTATAGGTAAAAGATGTCATGGTTGTTTCCATGACCTCGTCAAAAAATGAGGAATCTAAAGGTTTCTGGACCTCTAACATTGGTTTCCTTGCTGTATAGGCAAAAACACAATCAAAAGTATGAGAGGATGCAGCTGAAGGAAACTTAACCACCTTTTGAACAACTATCCAGGTGAAGAAAGGATGGCTGAGAATACCAGAGTTTTACTGGTTTGGGTAGTTTGGTAAMTGGAGCCATGTGGTAAGAATGTGGTATGATCCTGTCACAAATGGCAGCAGGATGTGATTTGTGTCACAGCTGTGCCATCAAGAGCATGGCAATGTCTTTGGTATGGTTGTAGCACAGGCATGAGACCAAACTGCCGTGATCATCATAAGCAGAAAGATCAGAGTTTTGTTGGGACTGAGCATGTGTTGCAGAGCTGCCTGCTCCCTGTGTGGCTGATGATAATGCTGAGTGACTTCTGTTGCTGAAAGTCATCAAACTAATTGAAWTGGGATCCACCTTGATCTCAGACTTAACTTATTATTTAAAAATTCCTTTCTGTCATACTTTAATTGGTGCCTAGGCAATTATAGTGACTAACAGTATAAAATATTTTATTATGGAAAAGTAAATAAATATTTAATTGAACATGTACAGATTTGCTTGGCGAGTACAGTGGTGCATGTTATTTTCTCATGTTGAAACTAATTGGTGCACTTATCATTTGGGCAATTCTATGTATAAATGGTTGCAATTTATCAGTGAAGGATTGTTTGTTCATCAGCAAATCCTCTGACAGTTCTATTTAATTTAATTTAGGTATGATACACCCGTCTTGATGATTCTATAATTAAACTGTCAAAGTGAATAAGAGACAGACGTCAGTATGGATGGTAAATAATAGACATTGGCATATTTACCACTTAACTTGTGCAACTACCTAATTAATCAACTATGTCAATGCTGAATGGGGTTACTTTTATTCGTACATTGGTTAAATGTGTCAATTTAATAGTTCAAAGAACAAATTTAAGGACTTGAGGTTTTAACTATATATTCCCCTCTGCACTGCCAAAAGAAAAATGTATTGTCTGAGATGGAATTAAATTAGATTAAATGTTATAAATCCTCATTAATTTGTAAACATAAATTAGACAGGTGCGGTTTTTATCAGAACTAAATCCATTTATCAAGATAATTAAAACAATAATTAATAATGATACATAGGGTCCTTATAGGTTTTGTTGTACAGAAGTTGTGTGGTTTTGGAAATCACATAACGATGGAGAAACAGACCCACTACTACAGCAACAGTGGCCATGGAAAACAACCACAACATGAAGGTATAGTGATAATGCTTTGCCCCTATGTGTGCATCTTTAGCAAAATATCTCATGAACCACTGGACATATTTTAATGAAGCTTGCAGAAAATAATCAACAAGTTGACGTGTACAACTAATAAACTTCTGAAGACAATCCAAGTCTCCATGACCCTGAAAGGAGGAAGTAGGTAAAAGATAAAGCATGGGTTGATATTTTCATTAACTCTTGATGTCAACAATATGAATGTTTTTACTGGTTTTAATCAGGGGTGTCAAACTCAGTTGCAAAAATGTGAAAATTGGTCCAAGCCAAAGGCCAATTTATGTCACTATTTATTGAAAAAAATGTGATATAACAAATGACTCGTATAGAAAGGCAAATTACTTTTTTCAAAACCATGTTCTATGTACTTTTAGGGACAATGGATAAAGCAGATTTAAATAAATTTAAAAAGACTCACCATTAGCATTTATTTCTTTGCCTTACTCTTTAACTCTTTAGAGACAGTTCTATTTTATCACAATCTAGCAAATCATGCAAAAGTATATAAACAAACAAAATTCTCAGTAAACATCAAATTATTTGACTTAAAAAAGAAGAAAGTACAGAAAAACACAAGTTATAATAAAGATTACCTTTTGCTTCTGTCACTCCAAAATCAAACATTACAAAAAAAAATGTTAAAAATCAAATTTACTTGGGTTGAAAGTTGGCCAGCTGTCGTGAGAAAGTCACTAAATAAAACGACAATGTTACCTTTGGGGCCGGAAAAAATGTTAATGAGGGCCGATTTGACCAATGGGTGGAATGTGCAGAGGTTGGAGAAGTTGAGTCTGTGATCGTAAGGTCGCCGGTTCAACTCCCCAAACCAACCAGCCCCATTTTGGGCCCTTGAGCAAGCTCCCCGGGCACTTACTTGGCAGCCCACTGCTCCACATGTGTTCACATGTGTGATGGGTAAAATGCAGAGAATTGTTTCCCCTCTGCAGAACAATAAAGGCTACTAAAATCTAAAAAAAATAAAAATTAAAAAATAAAAAGCTTTAACAGATCAGCGGTGTTGTCTTAAGGAGAAAATGTGACAATTGTGTGCGAACAAAAATARTCAGTATTTATATTCAGGTGTGCACACAATTCTGAGCACCTGCTAATTTCTAATGTGCACATAATGAATCCCTCCCTGAGAGAGAAGTTGACAAATTACTTATCACTCTGTCACCGCTTTTAAGAGAAACATTTCAACTACTTTATCAAAAAAAATCAAATGTGGTGAATAAAATAATAATTTTGTGGGGTTACCACGATGTGGGACAGAGTGAGCTGCTTTAGATTTCACCAGTAATCTACTTTCCTCATTTGTCATTTTCCTTAATGATAACGTTTTGGTTCATGCTCCCTGTATATCTCTGATTCACAATCACATCTGCTCGTGTGTTTTGATTATTTCAGAGCTAACAATCACAACCATATTATTCCAGCTTGACAAAACATTTTCAGAGCACCATTTTAGTCCCTCTGACTACAACTCAGATTATTTTGTCTGACGATTATGCTCTTAGGCTTTTTTTCTATTTCACAAGGCTTTGGTTACGCATGACTGCAGCCTTGGGGAGTGTGAAAAATGCTCTCTCTCTCTCTCTCTCTCTCTCTCTCTCTCTCTCTCTCTCTCTCTCTCTCTCTCTCTCTCTCATGTCTTCCCATCCAGGAAACAAAATCCTCTTCTCGGAATAAGGCTAAGCAGGTCCCTGACACTGTGGGCTATTTGTAATTTACACTGTGTAGCAGGAAAGATGTTCTGAACCCTGCATGACACTGCATCACACTGAAAAGCTCTCCCTCTGATTGTCTTTTTTTCTGTAATAATCTAACATTTATTGTTATTAGTCATGACAGGCTCCTATAGCACCCACARATTAAAATCTCATCACTGTACCAACTTTTATAGCCTTTATTATAATCATTTAAACATCAAAATGGGTCAAAATAACTCAAATTTAACCTAATTTGGAATAAGTATGAGGTTAAAACTGGACATTGTAAGAACTCTGGAGGAAGAAAAGATGCAGAGACACTGTCAGACAGCAGGAGTGGAAGGCTTGCTTTGTGAAGCTGATAAAAGGTCAGCTGAAACAGACTCTCAGTTCACAGACAATGGTGGTGAGAAAACAACAACAACAACTTTTGGGGTCTCAGGTGACCTTTTGATAGAGGCAGAAGAGCTGAGTCTGTAATCACAGCCAAAACAACGGGTTTTAGACACAGGAAGAAACAATTAGAAAGATTTAGGCTCAATCTACACTAGTCTGGATATTCATTGAAAGTATTATGTCGTGATTATTATAACAAAAATGACGAAATACTATGGGGGGGGGGGGGATGTTCCAAAGGGCTGACTTTTCACAGCCCCGTATCATTTAATGGTTTTATGGTACAGAATGATTGACAGTTGTCTGATCACGCCCCCTCGGTTTGCTGCTCATTGGGGCTGATTTTGTTCAGTCCAGGGTAAGCTCAAGGCCATATGTTATAGTGGACGTACAATAGCATGAGTGTATGTGGGTGTGATTTGGTGTAGACTCAAATGATGTGGAATGTTTAATTTCTAACACATTTTCCTTCATGTCTTTGGAGGAAAAACTGGAAGTGAAGAGGCTGGGCGGTGGACAGAACAAAGAATATTCAAATCCAGCAAAAGGAAAAGCTGCAACACTGACTCGGTTTCAGCTAAAGGACTGGCTAACAGCAAGTGTAGCTAGCTGCTCTTTGTGTTTGCTATTTGGACAAGACATTTATTGTATCTGTTAGTCCACCCTACAAATACTGTATCACCACCAGCTGCCACTGGCTGCATGTACAGATCTTTTTAGTCACTTAATATTACAAAAGGTATACTGTAGTAATGGGTTGTATTAAAACTTGAACARATCAATGTAATTGAATATGATTTATTAACAGCAACACGCACCATGTAGAAGGTTACAGACCACAACAACAAAAGAATTTAGCACTATTAAAACAAAAATCTATGAAACAATTAATATCTATGTCAAATATGATGTGTGGCCAAGAAAGAAGTTTTATGTCCAGTAGGTAGGCCTGCTTCAAGATATTTATGCTTTTATCTGTTCATCACTAAGCCCCACTGGTCATAATGCTGTTAATATAATGTACACCAGTATAATCTATTGGATATTGTGAGATTCTATATTATTTACCCCAAATAATCCCACAAACCACTGCGTGATGTTTCCAGTAAGTGGCACTAAACACTATCTGCAAAACGGTCCATTATTAACCCTTTCAATGCATTTTCTGTGGTCAAGTTGAAGAGGCAACAGGTCCAGGTGGGGGACCCAGACATCCCTCTCCCCCGAAGGCACCCTTCAGCTACTCCTGGGGGGGAGAGGATGTGTAATCCCTCCAGAGAGTCCTGGATCTGCCCTGGGGTCAGAGGAATGTGCCTGGAGCATCCAGGAGGGACCACACACAAAGAAATGCTTGATTTTTAAACCCTTTTTCCTAATGGGACCTGTGAGAAGCGGCAAATCTAACAACATGAACGAGTAACAAAAGCAGAAGAAATTGAATTTGTGAACTAACTWCTTAGCATTTTACAGACAGATTTTCTGTATTCAGGGAGCAGTCAGAATACTACTGAATTCACTTTAAATGAAGACTTTGTTTCAGCTCTTCATGTTGCATGTTTTATTGCTTTATTCAACTCAGCCCGACTTAAATCCTCATCTGTGGTTTGTGTTTCCTTCTTTCTCTGTGAGCCTGTTCAAATGCTGGAGCATCTGCTGAAGATGGAAAATGTAAAAGTTGGAGCAGCAAGCGAAGCGTTTGATGGCGCTCACGGCGTAGCCATGTGTCTTGTGTCATTTGACAACTGGTGCAGGACAACATTGACTCTCGTGTGTGTGTGTGTGTGTGTGTGTGTGTGTGTGTGTGTGTG
>NW_013952754.1:469197-474084 GCF_001266775.1 Austrofundulus limnaeus | reverse complement strand
ACATTGGTGAATGCCACAAATTCTCCTAAATCACTCGTACGCACAATTTAAGAACAAATCTGTGCGTACGAACGGTTCTTGCATGAGGCCCAATGTTTGTCACAGCTCTGTGGAGCCGCTGTCTGCATGTAGACAAAATGTCTCCACTTCCTTCTTTCAGCAAAGCTTTCATAGGGATTAGCTCCACCCAGGATATGATGTCACAAACACAAACAAAAATGAAAGGAAGTGAAGTCTAAAATTAAATAGAGACTTTTTGATTTTCTAACTGATAAAAATTGATCAGATAAGTATAGATATATGATTGAATGTAAAGTTCAGTTTATTAGTCACAACACATTCTTTCAGATGATCATGTGACCTTGTTGAGAGATAACCACTGGACCACCAGTTTCTTTAGTTATATTTTACACTTTATTGCTCAGAATGCACAGTTATATTGGATATTTTTTTAACATTTAGACAAAAACAACTTTATTCTGTAAATGTTGAGTCAATATTCACACTACTGCGTCCCTGTTAGTACCATTCAATTTGTTTTGGACAATTTTAGCTGTGTCAGTCATTCAGGTATCAAAATGTTCAGCTTGTTTAGGAAATTACAGCTATAACGTTTGTTTTATGTGACTTCCCCACTTTTTGAGATATTTAACGTAATGTACGTTTTTCTTTTCTTATACAAAAACAGTTGAAATCCTTCAGAGATTTTGTATTTTGGAATCTACATCAGAATACTTGCTCTACTTGTGTCCCTCATTTCCTTATGCTTCCTTTTGTTATAGATGTCCATTAAGACTTTGTGTCTCCTGTTTTCCTCTTGCCTTTCTAAGCATCCTGTAGTCTCATTATTTCCTTTACTTTTAATGCATCATTTTTGTTTTTAATGCCTTCTTGTGCATTCCTTTTTTAATTTTCACCCTTTTTCTCTGTTGTGTATCTGTTTATGCATGGTTTCTGTTTTCTGTTTAATGCCTCCTTGTGTTCATTTAGTATTTCTGTTTCCTTACGCATCCTTTTTGTGTTTTTGTTTTTATGAATTTTTATGCATGCATTTAATTTTTGTGCTTCCTTTAATTCTTCTTTTCATCCTTTATGTGTTTTTGTATTCTCGTGTGTCTTTTTTGTGTACTTATGCTCTTTTATAATTATGTCTCCTTACATTTTCTTTTGTCCTTTCAGGTCTCCTTATGCAACTATTTATTTTCTCCTTATTCATCAATTTTGTTATTTAATGCTTCATGTTTGTATTTTTAGTTTTTTAAACATTTTTTGTGTTATGGTGTCTTTTTGTCTTTTAATGTATCACAATGCATCTTTTTGTCTCCATATGCTTTCATTTAGGCTTTTTTTGTTGTTTTCTTCAAATATTTTTAACATCAAAAGCTTATTTATGATTRAACTCACTTCCATCTTCTTCAGCAAATTTCAGCAAAGTCATCCAGCAATCTACATTCACGCTGCATTTTTGAAGGAAAAAAAGCTCATTTTTGTAGTTTAGTCTGTTTGTGGGTCTGCCGTGGAGTCTGAGAAAGTGTTGAAGTGTGGTTTTGTGGCCACACACACACACTGGTCGCCAGCAGAGGGAGCTCTGGTTTTATCTCAGGACCAGGCAAAGTGAACAGACTGTCCAATGTGTGTGTTCATATGCATTCTTGTCTAACCAAAAACCACACAGTTTGAATCTTAGTGTGTATGTATGTGTGCATGAGTGCATAGAAATTTCAACATGCTGTGCAGTGTGTGTGACTGCCTTTGTGTGTATATGTGTAAGGGGGATGGGGGGCAGGCAGTTCAGCTTTGTAATACCTTTACTTTTGTCCGATTCTCACTGCAGCCCAGGGAGACAGAGAGAGAAAGAGGTGTTGCGTTATACTTGCCATCACCTGGTTTCCATGACAATAATAACTACAGTCATTTTTTTTACGCGTGGCTGCTGTTTGTGTGTGCGTCTTTGCGTGTCCATATGCTTTTAATTAGCTCAAATGTAAAGCTCGGCAATCTCAACTTAAATTCTCACACTGAAGTGTTTCATTTTTGAAACAAATTTGCAATAAACTAAAAGCGTGTTAAGGCTAAAATAAGACAAAAAAGAAATGGGAATTAATGAGCCGTTTGTTCAGACAAATTAAAGAATAACATAATAGAATGTCTCCGTGAGACACGGTGTGTTTAATATATGTTATGTGCTTACTGGAAAGAAAAAAACAAACTGAATTCACTGTGTGTATTTCTCTTGTCTATTGTGGTAAAAGGTTGGACACCGTTTTGACCTTCATTTTTTGTGGCATAATTTCATCAAGGTGTTGGAAAAGTTCCTTAAAGATTTTGGTCCAAATTCAGCAGATATGTATGTCATCTGCAAACTCCCCKTCCACAACATTAAAAACCTGCTCCATTGGGCTGAGATTTGGTCACTGTGGCGGAATCAGTGAACTAATTGTCACATTTAACAAACCAGTTAGAGATGATACAAACGTTGCAATATGGAGCGTTACTCTGCTGGCAGCAGCCTACAGAAGTACACTCTGGTAATGGACGTGATCAGCGACAATGTTCAGGTAGCCAGTGTCATTTAAACCATGCTCAGTTGGTACTAAGGAGCRTAAAGTGTGCCAGYAAAATATCCCCCACGCCACCATCAGTCCAAGACATAGCAGGGTATAAGATCAAGGCAGGTGGAACGTCATGACCAAATGGTTGCAAATGAAAGACCTCCATACTTCTTGTGGGCAACCAATTTTTTTTTAAATAAAACCAAAGCTTCTGCACCTCATCATTGAACTTCTCCTTTGTAAAGAATCACTTCAATGTTATTTAATCTGTTAAATTCTATGACAGGAGGCTCACACAGATCATAATAATGCATTAGTTTTTATATAGCGCTTTTCGAGACCCTCAAAGACGCTTTACAATTTTCATGCATCATTCATTCACACTCACATTCACACACRGATGGCAGTAAGCTACATTGTAGCCACAGCTGCCCTGGGGCAGACTGACAGAGGCGGGGCTGCCATGCTMCGCCACCGGCCCCTCTGACCACCATCAGTAGGCAAGGTGGGTGAAGTGTCTTGCCCAAGGACACAACGGCATGTAGGCATGGCGGGGAGTCGAAACTGTGACTTGCGGGTCCCAAAGCCGGCTGCTCTACCACTAAACCACAGCCAACCTATCCCATCATCACCACATTACATCACTGGTCCCACAAAGCAGGCTTACCTTTTCACGTCTAGTGTGTTACAACTCTGTTACTACCTAGTTTCACAGCTCAAAAGTGTAACAGCGGTGGATTGGCTTCAATTCCCCACGCAGATGGGGTTTGATCATAAAATAAACTGAGATGACTAGAAGGCATTTCAGTGACGGTTTGAAGGATTTTGGGACTGCATGTTTCACACTGTGGCTGCTGGTTTTCCTTCCTTGGATCAGTTTTGACAAGCCTCTGCAGACAAGAAGCATCCCACAAGCGCTGCAGTTACTCTGGTCTTCGTTCAGGTTTCTGTGGTTCTTATGTCCCATATTTTCTCCTTCCAACTTGCGCAGACCTCTAGGACAGAATGTTCTTCTGCTGTCTCATATATCCTAGCTCCTGCCAGGTGACGAATTGAGAGGAGATAATCAATGTTTTTCACTTAACCTGTAGTCATAATGTCATGGCTGAAGACAGTGAGATCTTTAGCAGAGCTAAATGTGAATTGGGCCTCTAAAGTCTCACACTGCTCATACCGGATATCAAACAGAGAGCTCCCTCACATCCCTGCTGATTGAAGTGACATATGCGACGCCTTGTCGCCTGATAAGCCACCAGAAGAAAGAGGCATCTGAAAGCAGCCATATATCAGAATGCACACTCATGTACGCACATCCACAACGGACAAACATCCAAGCAAAGGGATGAGATGTTGAAAGTGCTGCACACATGCATACATGCGCGCGTGCGCACACACACACACACACACACACACACACAGGCAGGTCTTACAGCACATCACAGGGTCAGTGGCACACATCGGCATGGATTATCACACTGTCACACTCCTCCTCACGCCTTCGGATAACAAGCTACAGACGTCCACTGGGGAAGGTTGGGGTGAGGTTGGATGGTGGGGGATGGGGTGTAGCTGAAGAGAATGAAGGAAAAGGCAAAAGAGAAAAAAACAGCGCAAACAGACACATTGCTTTATGAGATGCTTCAGTGTGTGTTCTGTAAAAAATAAAATAAAACAGGCAGTATTTTTGTCTTTTCTCTGAAAGTGTGTGCTGAACATTAGCATGCAACATGGTGTCTCGTGGCTTCAGTATCATGCTACTGTAGCAGCACATTGTGGCAGTGAATGAAGATAATCTGAAGCATATCATGGTCCATCCTGCTGATCCTCTCCAGGCTTCACTGCATGAATATTACATGGAACATACCTTCAGTCTTTAACAGCTAACACCAAGGGACACTTGCAATATTCAACACAATCTGTCAAAGTAGACCAAACACACTTTGTTAACGTTTTCTAGCATCTCTGTTGATACTGCTTCACACACATGCACGCACAAACACACGGTCTAGCACAGCTATCTTTATGGGGACATTGCATTGACTTACATTAATTTCTACAGCCTAACCCTGACCCCTTACCCTAAACTTAACCTCACCTGACCCCTTACCCTAAGCCTAAACTCGATTCACAGCTTAATCATGACCCCCAACCCACCAACTAAAATCCCCCCATGGGGAACTAGACTTAGGTCCCCATAAGTACCAGTTGGTTCCCGCAAGTAGGTATGTATGCCAAAAATGATCCTCGCATGATAAGGAATGCGCGCTCGCACACACACAAATCATGAAGAGTTTGTAACCAAGTGCACACAAATGGTTTTTTTTGTGTGTGTGTG
>NW_013952754.1:463442-468169 GCF_001266775.1 Austrofundulus limnaeus | reverse complement strand
CATTACAAAGAATAAAACTTTACTCTATATAAACAGCAAAAAAATTGCTTTCAATAGTCAAACCCATAAAGGAAACCAGAACAACTCAAGAGTAACAATCTGATTCTTTGCTTAAAAATCTCTTTGGAAACTTCCATGTGAGATCCTGGAAGACTGTTCCATTTATTTGACCCTCTGTATAAAACACTAAACTGTGTTTGAGTTGTACGACAGTAAGGGGGCCTAATAAGACAATTTCTATGAGTTGAATACTGGTGAAATTCGTTATTAAAAGTAAAAATGTTACAAAAATGCTGGAGAAGAAACTTTTTGTAGAACTATAAACAAATAAAGCAATTTGAAGTTGATTCACTTGGTAAACACTAAGAATATTTGCCTGAACAAACAGTGACTGAGATGGATGTCAATGATTTACACTAATATTATTCTTAAAGCTCACTTCTGAAGTGAAAAATAGATTCCAGTTTGGTTGGATGGGTACTAGCCCAAGCAATAATACAGTAATTTATGTAGGGATACAACACAGTATAATACAATATAGCTGCAACTTTTTTATTAATAAGATGCTGGATTTTCCCTAATATTCCAACCACTCTGGCTACGTTTGTACTTACAGCACTAATATGAGGTTTCCAGCATAAAGAATAATCTATTATGACACCAAGGAAACAAGTGGATTTAACATTGATAATCAAAATATTATCAATTTGTATTTGTATATGCAAGGGAAAAAAACYGGAGGGGGTATCCGAAGCTGCAGTCAGAGAATGTTTTGTGAAACAACTACAGTAATTAAGAAGCTGAACCTCTCTGATCCGTTTATCCACAGCATAAAGTTTTGACACAACACATGCATTTGTGGGGTCCAATTTGACACAGGTAAACAAAACAGATCTGAAACAGGTGCAAGCAACCAGAAAGCCGATGCTGATAAAGCCTTGGCTCCTGGGGCCTGGCCAAGATGGAAAGAGTGATAGAATGCCAGCCACCTTCACAAAGGTCCACCACCTGTGAGGAAGACCATTGAGGTTAGATGCAATTGTGCCAGTTCCTGGTGGCATAAACTAGCTCAGAAGACATGGAACATCACTTCACCAGCCAATAAGGAGCTGGAGCTTGTGTGTAAAGTTGTGCGATACCAACTTAAAAGTGGTTGGGCTCATCGTTTGACAAATCAGAAAGATAAAGCCATATTTGATTTAAGCGAGGAACTGCTGACCTAGAAAATATTATTGAACAGTTTGAGTACTACTTTGAGGAGCTCCTTTATTCGACTGAGGAGCAAGAGCCTAGGGACTCGCAGGGGAGATAAGCTCCTTACTATGGCAGGTCATTGAGGAATTCAAAAGCTTCCTGGTGGCCAGGAGCCAGGGGTAGATGAGATTCACCCTGAGATAATTAAGGCTCTGGACAATGTGGAGCTGTCATGGTTGACAGGTCTCTTCAAGTTCACATAGAGGACTGAAGCAGCGTCTGCTGAGTGGGAGACAAGAGTAGCGGTTCCTGTTTTTAAAAAGGAGGACTATCAAAGGATCACACTTCTTGAATTTGTTGGTAAAGTGTACTCCAGGTTGTTGGAAGGGAGGCTTGGATTCAGCAAAAGAAGTGTGGCCTTTGTCTTTATTCTGCCTTGACTAGTCGTGTAGAACTAGCTTTGCAGATAGCTAACAGTTGCTCCAATAAACACCCAGAATCATCTTGTTGTCTTCGTATTTACTGAAGTGAATATTGTAAAACTGCAACATACAAACAAACCCATATTATATTCAAGTTACAAACAATGAAATAAACCACCCATACACAAATAGCATTAGAATTGATACATACCAAACATGTATATAATCAATTTAACTTGAAGAGCAGCTAAAAAGTCCCATAAAATATTAGCGATTAGCATGATGCTAATTTGCATTGAAATCCCACAGATGCTAGCGCTAATTCGCGTCTTATTTTTACTCAGATTTTTCAGACCTAAATGATTTAAAGTACATCATATGAGTGTCTAACACAACAACACTTTATAATAAACATGACACTCACAGACAGATGTTCCCAGTCAGTTAGGAAAGCAAAGTGAGAAGGGTTTATCACTGCTGACATGTGGCTTACTAACTCAGGAATTTGTCCAAACTACGGAAGCCTTGTAGGACAAACTGTAKCATACTCAAACTATACTCTGGGGGGCAGTACAGTCTTATTTGTGGAACAGTGGACCAGATTTTCATCCATATAGGATTGCTAAGGAAGTCATTAGAGTTTAATTCTCCAGTCATGCTTTATAACTCTGGATTTGGCTTATGACTGTGTTCCTTAAAGTTTTTTGTAGCYGGGCGCTGTGGGAGAATGAGGTGTCAAAACTGCTTTTAAGAGTTATCCAGTAACTGTATAACCAAAACAGTTGCTGTGTGCAAATTCTTGGCCCAAAGTCAAGCCTGTTCTCTATGCTGTTTGGATTTTCCAGGGTTGACCCTTGTCTTTGATCCTATTTGTGGTGTTTAAGTACAGGATTCAGTCATGGAGAGGAGGGTGAAGGGTTTGGGAATTTCAGGACATCATCTTTAATTTGTGTGGATGATGTGGTTCTGTTGGTATCTTCAGTGTGCACTGCCACATTTCGCAGTCAAGTATGAAGCATCAGGGATGTGAAACTTCTCCTCTAAYACCGAGGCCATGGTTCTTTGCTGGAAACAGGTGGAATGTTCCCTTTCGATTGGAAATAAATCTTGCCTGACTTGAATTTGAAGGAGTAAAGGAAACTGGGAGTCTTTTTCATGAGGATGGAGCAGAAGATTGATAAAAGAATTGAAGCCTTTTAGACAATGAGGGCGTTGTGTCTGTTGGTTATGGAGAAAAAACACAAGTTGAATAGCAAACCTCACTGTTTGCTGATCTGTCTATGTTGTACCATTCACTTATGGTCAAGAAGTATAGATCATGACCAAAAGAACAAGATCCTCAATGCAAGTGACTAAAACAAAGTTAAAAAAATWTTWTTTTGGTATTGTGACCATGGCTCAATGAGCCACTGTGCCACCTTTTTGAAAAGGGAATGCCTAGGGATCATTAGGTCGTCGCTGAAAGGTGTTGCTGAGGAGAGGGATGCCTGGGTTTCTCTCTCTCCTGGACCTGTTGTTCCCTCTGCGACCCGAATACAGATAAGCGGTAGAAAATATTTTAAACTTTTTCATTTCACCATTAACAGATTTGTTGACTGAATCTGTAGAGAGGAGTGAAAGAGGTTGGGAGAATATCTCTCCTTCTCCCCCACCCCTCTGTTGTTCTTAGTTAGCTGAGCAGATGGTGCGAGTGAGCAGGCCGGTCATTTCTAAATCAATAGTCAGACGCATGGGAGCCACTGTGTGTATCCAGAAAAAGCTCTGAACATGTGCACACAAGCATGCACACGCACATAGACATAAACAAGTCTTTGTTGTCTGTGAGCGTACAAACTGCAGAAGATGCACAAAAATGCAGAAATAAATCAACATCCCATCCACAAATATTTATGCATGCACACACACACCCACACACACACACTGATTCAACCAAATGGGGGTAGAATACAAATTGAGGTGGTGTGATGAAGAGCAGATCAGTAGCCCTGCAGCTTATTTCTGTAGACAAGCTGTTGTTTAATATGACTACAGCAGACACTGGCACCACGGCAATCATTTAAACCTCCAGAGTCTTCTCAACTCGAGGAGATGCAAGTATCTCTTCTCTCCCTCTCTCTCTCCAAACAAAGCTCTTCCTCCGTCCCTTCTTCCTTCCCTCTTACCTTCCCGTTTCCCTTTCAGCGAGCAGCAGCAGAAGCCGGAGGTGGTGGAATCATATTAATGCTTCATTAAAGCCATAATCCACAACCTGTTGTTGTCTGGATCTCCTGTGAAATGACGACTGTCTGGAAGACACCAGGTAGCCTTGTGTAGTTTTTATTCTCTGCTCCAGATGCTACCGGTTTGTTGGCATCACATTGTCTTGAAACTGCCATTTTTTTCCCAACGCCACAGGGGGTTGTGTACAAATATGCTGTTTGGTCTGATTCCAATTAAAATGAACTATTTTTTCCTGTGTTTGATTTCATGCTCTTTGAAGACATAGATAACAAATTCATCCATTTGTCTCATGCAGCTGGCTCGTGCTGAGTTGATAACATGGTTGTACGCTGCTCTTTGATGTTTCTGCCAAAATTTAACCAAGTAAACTTACATCTTTGAAGAATGTTGTTTCGATGAAGTTAAATATAACACAGAAAAATATCTTTCAGTGAATTAAAAATACTGCTGCTGGGAAAAGCAAACTATGGATCGTGGACGCTAGAAGAAAAAAAATGCTTGTTTAAATGTAAAAAGTACAACTGTTTTAAAGCTTTATCCTTGCCAAAAAGTTAATGGATAGCGATGGATTCAAAAGATTTGAGAATCCCTACAAACCACAAGGACAGCTCAAAATAGGGTCCCCTGGCATAATTGCACAAGTGCAAGCAAGAAAAACACGTTGGGACATCCACCATTTGGTATAATGAAAAATATATTTGAGCCAAAGTGATTCAGTTGGATTTAATTAGCAGMTTTTAGTTACTTTAAAATCTCATATCATTGTTCTAATACAATAAAAATGGATTAATAGCTTTGGAGTCAAATAAAAAAATGTGTAAAATTCAAACACACAATTGTTAGATGCTTTGTCATCTGCTAATGTTTTTCTTTAGTTTGTTTGCATTATTT
>NW_013952754.1:460953-462681 GCF_001266775.1 Austrofundulus limnaeus | reverse complement strand
TATATATACTTGATCCCTTTTAAGCTGGACTTTTACATGCATTTAGTTTTTCTTTTTGGTAGCATTGCCTTTAAACTCTATGTTGCCATTAAACCATGACTTGGGTGGAGCATTTTAGCTTCCCTCTTTCTTCTCCAAATGTAACAATGGCCAATGGGCCAAACAGTTCAACTTTAGTTTCATTAAACCYCAGGCCATGTCTGCAACAATTAAGTTACTTGTCCCTGTGAGCATTTACAAAGTGTAATCTGGCTTTTATGTTGCTTTGGGAGTAATGGCTTCTTCCTCACAGAGTGGCCTTTRAGCCCATGTTGTACAGGATTTGTTTTACAATAAAACTCAGACCAGCTTTAGCWGCATCTTCACAAGATCTTTTGCTTTTGTTTTGGAGTGGATGAGCACATTTTGCACCAAAATACATTAACCTCAACCACACAAAACCCAAATACTTCCTCAGCATTATGATGACAGGATATTTCCAAGGTGTTAATAATGTTTGAACAGTTGAAGCTTCAGGCATTTGAAAATTGTACCCAAGGATGAACTASAGCTGTGGATTTGTTCACAGTTCAAGAGATACTGTATTTTCCTAATGCTACAGACAAACACACACACATACAGAGGCAAAACCATTATTGTCTTTAGTGGAAGGAAGAAGAAGGAAGAAACCGTACATTTGTTAGAGTACAGATGTGGGGATGAATGATTTGTTCCAAGTCTGATGGCTGGTGATAGTGAACGTGCATGAGGGAGTTCATGTTTATGTGTGTGTGTGTGTGTGTGTGTTCATCTCCTACAGACAGCAGCTGTGTTGCCTCTGGGTGCCTAACAGTCTGAGAGACTCTGTCAGAAAATATTGCCTCCGCTGTCCTACAGGGGAGCTTCAGGGAGGATGTGTGGGTGGAGAACGATGAGATAAGGTGATGATGAGAAGACATGGGTCTCCCTCTCTGTCTGCTGGTCTCCTGCTGCACCAATGAAAAGCTGAGGAGCAAACTGTGGCAAATAACCACCCCCCACCCTCAGCTGGAGAGGGGGTTCGTGGCCAGACGCCAAGCAGCTTTAGTGTAAGTTTTACTCTTTTAAAACATATTCCACATGGTGACCACAGGAACCTGGTTATGTTATGAAATTTGGAAGCGCAAGCAGGGACTCAGTGTATTGTTTATTTTGTATCATATTTCATACAGGAAACTTATATTCAAAGCACCACAAAAGATTACTTTTCTTTTTGATTTTAAACAAACTATAAAAAAACGCAGATGTGAAATGATGGTGGTGCATACTTATTAGTTGGTGAAATGGATGTTTTCATGCAGAACACCACAGTTCAATTATTATTAAGGATGGACTGACTGAGTTGCAAAACCAGAAGCAAAAACCAAAATGACAATCTGTATTGACTACTCACCCAGCACTGAGCTGCGACTGAAGGAGCGTCTGRGATGCAGAGCTTTGCAGCCATCGTTCACCTCCATCCAGCATGGTCAACAACAAATGATCTTTTCTCCGTCTCTTCAACCTTCAAATGGATCAGTGAGAGCTAATGAGATGAAAATCAACAGTTGATTTGATTTATTTATTTAAAAGGAAAGGATTATTAAAAATCAAGCCTGACTCAGCGTAATTTCTGTTTTACAGCAGGTTCCTGTTCTGCAGCACATAAAACACTCAGAATTACAACATCACAATCACATCATTATACACCATAGACACAAAGACAAACAA
>NW_013952754.1:455914-460202 GCF_001266775.1 Austrofundulus limnaeus | reverse complement strand
GAAATGTGTTAAGATCTGCTTGTAACTGACTATTAATAGATTCGATATTGAAATCAGACAAAAAAAGAGCAGTATCATCAGCATCAGCATACATTAAAATATTTGAATACTTCAATATTTTTGGAAGGTCATTTATGTATAATAGGAAAAGCAATGGGCCCAGTATGCTACCCTGCAGAACTCCCACGGAACAGGGCAGAGACCCGGACACAGAGCTTCCATGTTTCACAACCTGACACCTATCAGTCAAATAAGAGGAAAACTGCTGAATGACAGGCTGCAGGGATGAAGGACAGTTTCCACCTCGTCATTAAACCTGTTGAAAATGAGTCTCAGATGCGATTARATCCAACTCTAACTCAATATCTGCAAAACTGACTGAATCATAACCGTTGGTGTGTCTTTAAAGACAGTTAGTAGTGGCAGTCATCTAAAATTGGGTTAGCTCCAAAGGTCAGTCATTTGTATAAGCCTGTCCATTAATTAGTTTCTGACAGCAGTGGTGGGCACAGCTAACCAAAAAGTTGGGTTCAACCATTATTAGAATCTTAGCTTGGAATGCTAAACAGATAAAAATTAGTGGAAGCTAATGCTAACCGCTAAGAGGACTATCATCACCATCAAGAGAATTTGTCTCCCATAGGAGAAATTTGACTTAAAAGAGGGGACAAAACTGCAGAACAGTGACAGTATAAAAAACAATACTTCAAAAAAGATCAATAACCATAAATATATAGGTGAAAAGTATAAAAGTACAGATACACAGCATTAATACACTAAAAGAAAAATACAGACTTCAAGTAAGCAGTGCACACAAAAATACATACATTTCCTAATTATCATCTGAGCCTCCTATTACTCTGTTCAGTCCCCGCCAGTTGCCCATCATCATTAAGTCTGTATCACACAGGTATGTTAATCTCCTTCCAGTTGAAGACTGGTGGCAATGACACAAACATGTTAGTTTTCTATTGATTTAATTTGAAGGTGTCATCATCTGTGGCAAACTGACCAATCCAAGCCAGAGCTGCAGGTCCGTCTAACAACATGCTTCCAGTTTACCCCTTTGAAAATAAAATCATTTGTAGAACATTTTAGTATTTTTATAAATGTCATTTGAAGTTTGGCATAAAACAAATAGCAAATCCTTTCTTAGACATATTTCAGTTAATTTTTGTATTTGGTATTCAAATATTGTTAAATGTTTAATTCCTTTTTGACACTTAGTTTGAAGTTTAGCTGCTAAAGATGCTACATGCTACACACATGGCACCTGACACATCCAGCTTGTAAGAGGGGATAGTTTTTATTTAATTTGTGATAAATGGCATAAAAATAGAAGTTAGTTGTGAGTTCTTTAGTGATCATGAAATTAACAAAACCTAATTTAGTGAAAGCCAATTTGTGCACCAAAACATTTCTAAAGTTAGCAACAACAACAAAAAAGCTAATCTGCTAAATGAGAAGCTAGGTGTTGGCGGATTAGGGGAACTGTGTCCATCACAGCCTGATAGTTTCATGAAAATTGTTCTGATGGTCCAGGACATATTTCCAGAAAGATTTGACAACAAATATCCTAGGTAATCACAATTTTAAACAATGATCTAGTTCTCAGAGTATGTGCTGTGAATGACAATTGTTATCACACTAATGTGAGATAGCCATTTTTTGTATTTTTTGGAGTAAGCGGTCTTTGTCAACCATCTTGAATGGGGCTAACTCAGTAATTATTATAAAAACACATTGAAAACACAAGCAAAAAGCATCACCAATTTTAAGTTTAAAAAGTCTCTATTGTTTTTATGCTTAGCTTCTCATCAAATTACATATCCATTTTTTCCTACAATCATACATAAAGACAAGGAACAGGATATATTATGCCCCACTCGTTTTTATGTATACTTTGTTTACAATTTACTGTGAAGGGTGCAAGCTTATAAAACTGTCTGCTCTTCTTTTCATCCTCCTCACCCCTCGTCATCCAACTCCAGCTCCCACAGACCTGAGCGGGTAGAGAGCAGCAGTCCGCCTAAGTGTTTGTATGACAAATCGTAGGTATTGACTAAATAGGAAGCATAAGGCTCCATTTGGGGTTCACCCAAAGGTCTGCCGCATCCCGCTGCCACATCTGTGCATTTATTCTAAAATGGCTGCCGGTTATTTGCGCATTACAGCCCTACTTTGAGTGATACCGTTCTGGGTTTAATGTGGGAAAGACGGGAGCCATCAAACCATCCGTCACAGGCTCCTAAAAGTCACATAGTGAAAAATGACAGAGTGCTCCCAGAACATTGTTCAGAGACCCAAAAAGGCCAAGCCCTCCATAACTGCTCTATAAAACGAGCTGCGGCTGGTAACCTGCCTGTCTGTTTGTCTGTGGCAGGAATTAGATGGTTAGATAAACAGCGTTCATGGGAGAGCTGACATTTCCAAAAACTGAGAAAATTGTAAAAAAATAAAAATAAATAAACATAATAAGGGCATCGAGTCTCTGGTAAAAGGCCACTCAGTAAAAACTAAGCATTTATTTGTTTCGCTGTATGAAAGCCTATTTGTTTTCCAGTCAGAAGCTGTGTGTAAATTGATGGAGGTCAGCGCGTGCAGCACGGCCTCTGAACTGTTTAAACCACTTTGGCAGAGAATTAATTACAGCTAGTTTACTTCCAGCAAAAAGAAGCTGCTTTACATTTAGGACTAGAAACTGCACAGGAGTCTTGATTAAAAGTTCAATGATTACATTTTTTTCCTCCAAATTCCAGTGTTGCCAGGCTTTGATTTTGGTGATCTGAAAAGATCATAAGCACATTTTTATGTTTTTAGAGAAATTCGGCCACAGTTTGACGAAGAAAACAATTGGTAGTWTATGATCATCTCCTAGGTTTTTAGAGTGTTGACCACACTCCCAACCGCTGTACCTCGTCCCTATATGTCGACTCATCTCCACCTGAGTAGTGTCAAATAATCATTCACTGTCTCTCATACCTAAGGGCAATTAGTCAACCAATTAGCCAACAGTCGTATCTGTGGGAGGAAACTGGAGTGCCTGGAGAAAACCCACGGACACAGAGAATATGCAAACTCTTTCTAATCAGGATTTAATCCAGCAACTTTCTCATTGAGAGACAATAGCTCTACCAACCCAGGCAATGGGCTGCCAACTTTCATACGGTACTTTCATGTCAAACAAGATTCTCTGGGTTTATGAAACCAGAGGTTAGACGCTTTGGCCTACATGCCAAGCGCTATATCTGGAAGAAACTCATCCCCTGGCTAATTCTGTTCCAGCAGTGAAGCATGGTGGTGGTAGCATCATGCTGTGTGAAGATTTCTCAGCTGCAGGAACGACTGAGGGGAAATGATTGCAGCAATGTAGAGCGAAATCCTTGATGATGATCTGCTCCTTCATGCTCTGGACCCCAGATTGGGGTGAAGGTTCAACTTTCAACAGGACAACAACAACCAGACAGCCAAGATAATAAAGGAGAGGCTTCAGGACGATTCTGTGAATGTCCTTAAGTGGCTCATCCAGAGCCTGGACTTCAACCTGACTGAACATCTCTGGAGAGATTTGAGCTCCAACTCTCTATATTCAGTTTAACGCAGCTTGAAAGGTTCTGAAAAGAAGAATGGGAGAAAACACCCAGAAATAGGTAGAGGTATCACACTCAAAAAGAGTCTTGAGGCTATAATTGGTGCCAAAGGTGCTTCAACAAAGTATTGAGCAAAACATGAGAATACCTATGTACATGTTGTGCTTTTTAAAAAWTTTTTCTCTAAAATGCAATTCTTCTGAAGGCTATAATTGTAACGATTTACAAACCTGGGTGGTGTAAGGAATTACTTAATGAAATCAGGACCAGCCTATTTTCATAAATGTAAATCCAGCCAGATCTTGCAAGAATTGAAATCAGAAATAATGAAACACCCCTCTGATCATGAATGAGAAAAGAACTTGTGGTCTTGTCAGATTTCTCAAATAAAGTAATTTATTTTAGATATATGACTAGAACAAACATACAAATATTAATAAACATATTATATGGATAAAACACAAGTTATAATAACGGCACAAAAATTCCACTCAGAGTTGACATAAACAGTAAATTTCAGGTGTTGTAATTTACGGCACACTGCTTACTAAGTTTTAAGTAAATAAGAGAAAAAGATAAAGATTTAAGTTTTAAGAATAGGAGGAAAAGAGAATTAGTAGTTTTAGACTTGTTTTCAACAAGTCAAACCAGACCAGCACATCAGCGTCAATCTCTCAGACATTTCCGTGGCTAGACCT
>NW_013952754.1:449884-454342 GCF_001266775.1 Austrofundulus limnaeus | reverse complement strand
TTGACTGAAACCTCTTATAGAAGATTAAATGAGATAACATATATATAGGACTTTTATTCACTTAAAGAAAATAAAAAACACTTTAAAATGATTTTCTTCTTGTAAGTGTAAAAAAAATAAAGTCAAAGACAAAGAAAAAACAATAGAAAAGTTTTTTTTTCACCAGGGTGACCCCTACAGTGGTTTAGTAAAGAATTTGTTGTATTGGTGAAACAAGAAAGCAGAGACTTTGCCAAATGATAGACAACAACAGTAAATTCTTCTTTAGATGGAGCACAGAGACGCTACGATCTGCTGTAATGTTTACAGCTGAGCAGGTGATGTCTCACCTCTCACTGACAGACAAAGAAAGGCAGGGAGAGTTGGGATTGAAGCGCAATCAGAGAGGAGAAATGTCATATTTGCATATCTCAAAAATACATCACAGAACAGCCATAAAGGGGCTTGTGAACAGAGTTTTGCATATTGAGAGAAATTTCCACTGCTTTTCAGAGAGAGCTGTTTATATGCAATTTTAAGAGGAAGATAAAGGTTATATTGGTGTGGAGGGAAACATATCGCTCTATGAAAACTGGAAGCCACCAGAAGAGATTTTTTTCTTTCAGCATAAAACATAACATCTGACATGTAAACACACACAAATACTAAGTAATACAGGCACTCAAAATAAAAAAAATTGTTTCCTAATTTTGAGATGAAAGTTGAAATTTGAATGGTAACATCTAGAATAGATATAAATATTTAATTGCCATTGCCTATGCTCACATAAAACTGTAATGGAAACATATTGAGATTAAAGCTGTTATGCTGAGAATAAAGTAAAAACGTTGCCATAAATATCATGTTGATATTCAGCTTAACATTATCTTGAAAAAAAAATTGTGAACTAAAAAGCTATTTATGTGAAAATCATGTGAAAATATTAAAATCAATACATTTAGAATAAGGTCATTATGTTAATAATATCAAAATGTTGAGATTAAAGTGCTTACGTGGAAATTAAAGTCATTACATCAAGAAAAAAAAAGAATGATGAGTTTCAAGTTATTTTGAGGTTTAGGTCAAAATGTATAAGTTTTGGTTCATTTTGTCATTATGTTGATTCATGTCTAAATTTTAAGAGAAGTTCTTTGAGTTTTAAGTGCTGTTATTGACACTAAAAGGTGTAAAAAAAAGCAGTTAAAAACCACATTATGTTGTTATTTTGCAGTTGAAAAACTGCACATTTAACCCTGGGTTATAAAGAGAGAAAACAGCGAACACTGTCAAGGTCAGCACAAAGAGGTTCCCTTCATCTGGCTTATATTAGTCCAAAAACATTTCAACTTAACTCTCGACATACCAAAAAATAAAAAATAAATAATATAAATAAATAAAAATCTTCTTTCTCAATTTTTAAGTGTGCAGTAATGTTTTTGCCTCTCTCTGTTTACATTTGTTTGTCTCTGTCTGCCTCTGTGAACCAGTGGAAAAATTTTAATGCAACTTGCTGTAACTTTGGGCATACGTTTACAACTGATTGTTCTTTTAATATGACTGCCACAGACAGCTGAGCTTACCCAACACAGAAATGGCTTTCACTTCGGCAATTATACATATATTAAATATTTGTTAAACCAATTCTCGGCTAAAATTTGCTGTGGTAGTATGTGAGAAGTAATTTATGAGAACTAACAGATTGCGCAATTTCTTTGTTTACAATTTTGCCACAAACTAGTCAATTTATTTAATTGTGAACTAATAAACTTTGGTTAAGAGATCTGACTATAACAAATCTGGTGGCGAATACGCATTAGTTTTTTGTTCTTTTTTTCTGAGTAACCCGAGGACAGGGCGACACGGTGSATCAGTGGGTTGAGCTGTTGTCTCCCACAAAAGAATGTTTCCGAAACGAATCCTGGTCCGGGAGCTTTCTGGGTTGAGTTTGCATGTTCACTCTGTGCATGTGTGGGTTTTCTCCAGGTACTCCTGTTTTTTCCCACAGACCAAAAATATGTATGTTAGGCCAATTGGCAACTCTAATTTGTCCCAAGAAATGATTGAGAGTGATTGTTCCATTTGTTTCTATGTATTCCTGTCCAGGGTTAACCCCGCCCCTCACACAGTAACTGCTGGATATGAGTGCCAGTGAACCCCACGACCCTGAAAGGAAGAAGTGGGATAAGATAATGGATGGATGGACACTAATACATTGTTGTTAACACATCTTGAGCACCAGATGAGACATTTCTGTGAGATGTCAGTAATGTTGTCCAGTGTTAGACTCCACACTGGCTCAGGACCTACCATGTCCTTTCTCCGCGTGAACCTAAAATATAAAACATGCTTGGACTGAAAAGGGTCCGATGTTGCCAGCAGCGATGGAGTCCGATTAGTGTAGATAAGTAGCCCGTGGTAAACAGTGTATTAATGAAGAAGTCACTCGGCCAGCTCTGTTTGGCACCAGTCATCCTTTACTTCTTTCAGCCCATCTGCTTTAATCAGACAGCGCCAATATCTCAATTAGAGCTTCCTAAGATGGGTCTCACACTGAAGCCCCGTAATTTCTCCCACACTCCTTTCCAAACAATACGACCGGCTTGTTTTGATTTGATTAAAATAGATTAATTAATGACCATGCACCAAAGCTGTTGTTTGTGATTAATGAGGCAGCAACACCTAATCAGCTGGCAGAGGAGCCCTGATTGGCTGTCCTGCTCGTCTCACCTGACTGTTCAGTACTTGACTAACCCAAATCTCAGTGGACCAGAGGTGATTGAACCTGGTTCCAAAGACGACTGGCATCTTGACTCACTCTCATCTTTATGGCTGTCGTGGGAACAGTGATCCATTAAAACCTCACTAGAGTTTCCATCTGGAGGAGTTTGGACAGAAATGACACCATCACAGGAAGTTATCAGTTTACCCGACTATCAATCAACCAAAACCTTTCAGCTATCAAACGCTGACTGCTGACGTTGATGACAGATCGCTTTCATCACAGTTTTAGTCATCAAACTTTTTTGTTTCACACCCAGTTTGAAAAAGATGATCATTTTAGACTTAGTATTTATCTGAAGGAATATACTGCCTCTTGGGCTAGAGTGATTTCATGAAAAATGAGGAAGTTTTGGTCAAACTTTGAAAATTATCCTCATTGCACCAGCACTTGGTATGTGTTGTTCATGGCTCTCAGCTGCTTAATCTAATTTTATTCTAATTTAATCAATACAGTACAGACCAAAAGTTTGGACATACCTTTACATTCAAAGAGTTTTCTTTATTTTCATGACTATAAAAATTGTAGATTCACACTGAAGGCATCAAAACTATGAATTAACACGTGGAATTATATACTTAACAAAAAAGTGTGAAACAATTGAAAATGTTTTATATTCTAGGTTCTTCAAAGTAGCCACTTTTTGCTTTGATTACTGCTTCACACACACTCGTCATTCTCTTGATGAGCTTCAAGAGGTAGTCACCTGAAATGATCTTCCAACAGTCTTGAAGGAGTTCCCAGACTTGCTTAGCACTTGTTGGCTCTTTTGCCTTCACWCTGCGGTCCAGCTCATCCCAAACCATCTGGATTGGTTTCAGGTCCGGTGACTGTGGAGGTCAGGTCATCTGGCGCAGCACCCCATCACTCTCCTTCCTGGTCAAACAGCCCTGACACAGCCTGGAGGTGTGTTTGGGGTCATTGTCATGATGGTCCAACTAAAGGCAAACCAGATGGTATAGCATGCTGCTGCAAGATGCTGTGGTAGCCATGCTGGTTCAGTATGCCTTCAATTTTGAATACATCCCCAACAGTGTCACCAGCAAAGACCTCCCACACCATCACACCTCCTCCTCCATGCTTCACAGTGGGAACCAGGCATGTAGAGTCCATCCGTTCACCTTTTCTGCGTCGCACAAAGACACAGCTCCATGGACGAAAGCCCGGCCACCATGCGCTTGCCAACGTGTCCCACCTCCAGGCCTGGCTCCAGAGTGGGGCCCCAGTGACCCGCATCCGGGTGAGGGAACACTGAATCCAATGTTGAGACTCGTCATGAGGGGTGTTTGGCCAATTTTGATATCTTGGAAAATTTACGAGACTAAATGAAGTGACTCGTGTGTCAGAGCACAACAACAACAAAAAAGAGAATATCTGAGATTCCTTCAAAAATTTATTTATTTTGAATCAAAACAATCTGTTCAAACCAGATTAACAAGAAAACAGAAACATTTTGAAAACTGATTCACTAACATAAAAAAATACATGCTCAGAGTTCATTTCTGCAACAAGTGATGTCAAAATCAAATTGTCTTACATAAAAAAGTACATTTGAATCAGAACAAAAAGAATTAAAATACATTCTGTATACATTGACAACAACACTAAAACTAAAATCTTTTATTTAGAAAATTTTTCAAATATCAAAACAAAAAGAGTTTAAATGATTTTAATCTTTGCAACTTTGAATGTTTGGAAAC
>NW_013952754.1:443898-445384 GCF_001266775.1 Austrofundulus limnaeus | reverse complement strand
CTCAGACTGGTGCAGGGTTCCTCCTCCTCCTCCTCGTCCTTCTTCATGTGGAGAGGCTCTGGATTCTGCTGGTCTACACCAGACCTCCATTCTTCAGGAGCCTCTTCTGGAATCAACACCAACTGTTGAACATCTGCAGGAACCACTGAAAACATGAACAGTATGAACAATTGTAACTTTATCTTCTCATCACTTGTGTTTTATCAAGTTCACRGCTTCACTGTCAAAACATCTAATCGTTGCTGACGAAGCTGAAGTTAGCTTCCAATTCCAGCWTCCGATTCGGGAAACGACTAAAGGGATATTGCAACAAATTTTTCACTACCTTGAGTGTGTTTAACCTGCTCTAGCTCAACAACTACAACACCTACACTCTTCAAATCTGGACTAGATTATTCTACACTAATAGAAGAATATTTAAAAACATGTTTGGGATTTGGGAAAGCTTTGTCTGATTTGTGAAACTTCAACAAAGTTTGTTTTTCATCGTTTTTATGCAACTGGACCACATTAGACCTGGTCCAGCTCAAAAACCACAACACCTGGACTCTTCAAACCAGGACTAGATTATTCTACACTAATAGAAGAATAATAAACACTAAGTTTGAGCTTTGGGAAACCTTTGTCTGATTTGTGAAAAATCAATGAAGTTTGTTTTTCATAGTTTTTTAGGCAACTGGACCACACTAGGCCTGGTCCAGCTCAAAAACCACAACACCTGGACTCTTCAAACCAAGACTAGATTATTCTACACTAAAAGGTTGTCAATTAAATTGTCAATGTAAACAATTTGCAACGGCTAGTTGTCCAACTACTGCATGAAAATATCAAGTTTTCATTCATTTTACCTATGACTGTCATGCACTGTCATCTCTGCACTGCTGAATTACTTTAGCTCCTGTGCAGTTTTTTTTCATTACAGTTATCAAAAATGTGCAGAATTTGTGAATAATGCTAATCAGCCATGATTCTGATGGAAATCAGATGCATGATAAATGCCATTTTGGCAGGCCTAGTGTGGTCCAGTTGCATAAAAATGATGAAAAACAAACTTTATTGATGTTTCACAAATCAGACAAAGGTTTCCCAAAGCTCAAACTTGTTTTTATTATTCTTCTGTTAGGGTAGAATAATCTAGTCCTGGTTTGAAGAGTCCAGGTGTTATGGTTTTTGAGCTAGACCAGATCTAATGTGGTCCAGTTGCATAAAAACGATGAAAAAACAAACTTTACTGATTTTTCACAAATCAGACAAAGGTTTCCCAAAGCTCAAACTTAGTTTTTCTTATCCTTCTGTTAGTGTAGAATAATCTAGTCTTGGTTTGAAGAGTCCAGGTGTTGTGGTTTTTGAGCTGGACCAGGCCTAGTGTGGTCCAGTTGCATAAAAACGATGAAAAAACAAACTTCATTCACAAATCCCAAACATGTTTTTAAATATTCTTCTATTAGTGTAGAATAATCTAGTCCAGATTTGAAGAGTGTAGGTG
>NW_013952754.1:437235-443856 GCF_001266775.1 Austrofundulus limnaeus | reverse complement strand
TACACACACACACACACACACACACACACACACACACACACACACACACATTTAAAAACTCTTCAAAATGATGGATTTAGCCTGAAAATTTAAAAAACCACACCATACAGGTCCCCCACCCCTTCCTCTCTGCTCTGCTACAGCTCCTCCAACAGCAGAGCCTGCCGTCACGTGAAAAGACAGGTGAGCATATTCTACTGTCAGGACATGGTAACAGCAGCTTTAACACAATAGACAACTGGGCTTGCCATTATATTACATAAAGATGCTGACAAGAACAACATTTAAACCTCCATTAAAAGCAGAGCAGATGTACGGTGGAAGAACTGATTTCTAAATCATAATTTGTCTCATTCATTACATTTTATTGTTTTAAATTTGTTGTTATTTCTTCACCCACAACTAGACTGAAATGAAAATGACTCAAGATGTTTTAAATTGAATTACACTTTAGATTAAACACAGTGGTTAAAACTGAATCAAAGTGTTCTGGTAAATGAACACTGCAGTGAACTCAGCTTGTGTCTTCTTCAGTTTTCTCCRAACCTTAATAAAAAGCAACATATGGACCGAGTTTAGACAGAAAGAGAATGGGACTGGAGAGGAGGGGAGGCATGGGGGCCTTCAGAACGAGGAAATGAACCGTTCACAACACAGAGACCAGCATGCGAGGCTGGAGGACACGAAGCCAAACAGCAGCAGCAGTGTGGCTGTGTTCTGCCTCAGCTTCCTCTGCGTTCCCTCACATTCACACATAAATCACATACACTGCTGTCCGTGCATGATAGAGCCAAATTATTATGGCTAAACACACAAGAGGACGGGATGATTAAAGTGTCCGGGGCCTGCTACGAGGAGATGGAGACATGATTTATTACCCCAAACACACAGCAGCACAATCAACTGTACACTGGGCTGAATATTCACTGTTGTCGCTGCTAAAAGCTCGATTGTAGAGAGATGGTTTTACGGATGAGTGGCGACAGTGCCGCAAGTAGTAAAGAGTTTATTACTAACTAGTTAACATATTTTCTAGTTGAACAAGATCTAAACTAGTTGACTTGTTAAGCCAAAATGTGTGTGCCTTTTTTTTTTCTAAGTGACGAGGTGTAAATGTCGACTAGTGCAGCCAGCATGTTGAAAAAGCTTCATTATTCATATGCACTCATGCACTAGTACGGTTCAAGGTTTTACATGTTAAAAAAAACAAATGTGTAAGGAAAAATGCCACCATGTAAAGCTTGTGTTTGCTAAGTTGTCAAACTAATAAGGTAAACAGTCTCCTGGTCACCTAATATAAAGTCATTTCACTAATCAGACTTCCATCCATCCATTTTCTTTTATCTGCTTCTTCATTTCAGGGTCACTGGTGTCCATATCCAGCAGTCACTGGGTGAAGAGCGGGGGACACCCTGGACAGGTCGCAAGTCCATCACAGACACAAATAAGGAAAAGCAGCCATTCTTGCTCTCTCTTGCACCTAGAGACAATTTAGTTACCAAATAACCTAATATTCATGTTTTTGTCTGTGGGAAACCACAGTACCCAGAGAAAACCCTTTCGTGCATGGAGAGAACACTCTACCCAGAAAGGTCTCCAGGCCTGGATTTGAACCCACGACCTTCTTGCTAAGAGGCATCAGCTCTACCAACTGAGCCGACAGATGGAAACTAGCTTAAGCTAAATCTGGTGCAAAGCATATTTTATTAATCTTAATGTTCTTTTTTTGCACTTTTTTTCACAAAGTCCCTGTTAAATAAACTATTAAAATAAACTAATAAGACCAAAAGATGTTTAGTTAGTCAACTAAAGTACTTTCTGGTCTTTACTAGGGAAGTAGCCAACATATTTTAGGGTCAAGTCGACTAGTAGGACCAAATGAGTCCAGGTTGTCAGCTAGTGATGGATAAATAGCCACATATACTATTTAATTATCTTGATGATGCAATTTAACAACTTCTAGTCACTTTTAGAACAGCCAATTGTTACTTTCCTTGCTGAGGACTTGGCAGCACTGATATTAAGATATCATCATTTGTAAATTTTCAGACACAGAGTAAAAGCTTGGTAACTTGCTGCTGTTTGGGGAAAAATGTAAGTTTTTAATTGTAGACATTTCATTATAAATATAGATTTTGTTTGATTATCCAGAAATCAGAATAAAACCTGTCTTTTAGTCATTTGTGAGAAATAATTGTTGGCCAAAACTGATTAAATATTTACCAAACATTAGAAACATTTAACTACTTGATGCATCTCCAGTGAATCTATAATTTTGTGTAAAATAAACATCACAAATGTCTCTCTGTTACAACCTGTATGTGACTAAACTGTCTGTGAGGTTCAGAGCCTTTTTCAAGGAGCTGCAGATCCATTTAACAGGTAGTCCCAGCATACCGGCTTTAAGCTAGTGTTTCTAGTAAAATCGACATCCTCCCTGGTATAATTGGCTGCAGGTGTTGAGAAATAACCTTGGGCAAGTGAAGTGAGAGCGTTTGCAAGTACAGGAAAAGATTTGTTTCGTTAAGTGTACTTAATGGCACAAGTGAGAGGAACACAAACAGTGCTAGTGGCACCTTGCCACAAGAGTACTTCACATCACCGTGCTGGGTTTTAGATCTGCTTTTTACAAATTTGGATAAAGCTTCCCTAATAGCACCAGACACAATAACAATCACAAAAAATAAAAAATAAAAAAACAATCAGAAAGAAAAAAGCCCCTAGAAAATGCAGTTTAGATTGCAGAAAGCTCAGCCACTGGGGAACAGAACACTACCGAACAGATTGTCCTGAGCCACTTAATTTCTGTAATGCTAAAATAATAGCAAGGAGCACAAATCACTTTAGTTGTGAGCTGAGTTATAACTCCTACAGTATGCTCTTAGTTTTAATTGATTTTATTAAAGGAGAGCTAATGCACTGACAATACTGAGAATGAGCCTTGAGAGAAATTTTCACATGTAAACATTTCTTCTTCCTCCCTCCACTCTTTAAGCCCGACACAGAAATACATCTCTGATTTTTGTTTTACCCTTTACCTTTGTTAAAGTGTGGCACATTGTGCATTCAAACCACCAATTTTCAGTTGCACTGATGATTTCTCTATTGACATTTGAAGGCACCTGCACAGGAAACACGTGGATGATTACTAATGTGGTGTGTGTGTTATTGTGTGTGTGAGACACTTGTTTCTACACAGATGTGTTTAGGAATTAGGCTTGAGGACATATAGCTAATGGGCTAAGGAGAGTTGAGTGGATGAGTGTAAATTTTTGAGGCTGAATCATGAACACGTTTAGATTTCCTGACTGTTCACCAAAGTCTCTGTCTCATCACAAAAACAAGTGCTCTCATAAGAAAAAGTGTGAAAGGAAACGAGCGCAGATAAAAACTAGGTCATACTTAGCCTGGCCCTTGCCTTCCTACGCAGTTGCGCTCAGTTCTAGTTTCCCTTCACTGGGACACACTATACAAACTGGACATGCAAAATGGCAACACATTTGTTTGATGTGCAAATGACAGTGGTTTCTCTTTTTTGTGTCAAAACTAACAGGGTGATTCAGTTGGTAGAGCTGTTGTCTCTGAGCAAGTAGGTTGCTGGATCAAGTCCTGGCTGGGGACTTTTCTAAGTAGAGTTTGCATGTTCTCTGTGCATGTGCGGATTTTCTAATCTAGTTTCCTACAAGAGGCAGTAGGATGAGGATATGGGCACGAGTCACCTGTATGATAGCCTGGCCCTTGCCTTCCAATGCAGCTCCGCTCAATTCTAGTTTCCCTTCACTGCTCCGTCTGGGACTTTTCCCACTGAGATGGATTTCGCTGGAAGATTTTTAGCGGGGCCAATCGGAGAACAGAACGTAAATTTTCTGTGCAGTGTCTGCTTGTAGTTTATTTTACCTGGGCCAATCAGCAAACTGGAGTTTTGAATGATGTCGATGTTCTGCGCAGTGTCTGCTAGTTAGTTAAGCATGCGGCAGTGGAGGAAGTGAATGAAGCCAGTCTGTGTTYATAAGGCTTCCAAATTAAATTAAATTTGTCTGACAAAGCAGCAGCTTTKATTTACAGTCGTCTTGTTTGGCTCGGTACTTCTCTCCTCTCAGTAGGGTTGTTTACAGCACACATGATTTCCGGTTAGCTTCTTAGCTTAGCCTCTTTCACACCAACAACACACACATGCAGCAAGTCCAGACCCTTGTACGAAGCAAAGTGAAGGACAGGGTCTGGTTTAAACCAGGCTACCTGTATGACAAAAGGTAATGGATGGATGGAAAACCATGGCTCACCAACATCATTGAGCCTATTGTCCCTATCGTGTGGCCACTGCCAGAGACAAGTACAACCATTATTACTTACTGCTAAAACGTGAAAAGCAATGATAGTATGTTTGTCTGTGAACAACATCTCATGAAGCACTGGAAAGATTTCAATGAAACTTTCAGAAAGCAATCAGTGGATGTACGTCTACAACTAATTGGTTGGAGTCAATACAAGATTGCCACCCCAGCTTGTTTACAGACTGATGAGCTCCTGCCCATCTTTGCTTCTGAGAGATTTAATGCATCTAAATTGCTCTTTTCATACTCAGGCCTCTGACTGATCCGTTGTTGATTAACCTAATTTGTTGCAAAATGCTGTTTCCTATTTGTACTCATGACTTTTACAGGTTATTGTTTTCCCTGTCCCAATTTTTTTAAGATGTGCTGCCTTGTTGAAAATCAAAATGACCTTTTTTCATATATAAATCCTTGGTTGGTCCTTGGTTTTCCACAGTGTCAAAGTTTTTTTTTAATGATACTGCCCTAATGGGAATGATATAACTGCTGGACACATGGAGGTGCCATCGCTGCAAACACAGTCACCAGCAATGATTTATTCAGGCAACCATTTTGCTAAAAATATGGGTTACAAAGAATGTTTCACTGAAGGATTTATCTTGGATTATGATTGCAGATAGGCAAGAATACAAGTGATTTCTTTGTAATAAATAAATAAATAAACAAATAAAGGAAAGTTTTCCAAGGGCTGAAGTGTTGAAGTGAATACAAAAGAGAAGTCCTGGTATTTTAGTGTGGTGCTTGCAGTTATTGTTGCATTTAGTGAAGCTTATGAAGGTCAGCGGCCCCATCTAGTTTTGTGTGACTGCCAAATGGCTTCTTTGCAGGTCCTGCTGCTCTTCCTCCACCTCATCTGCCAGTTTCACACTGGAGTGGTTCGCTTTCAATAAGCAGAACAAGTCTGGTTGCTGCAGCCACAGAAGGTTAAAAAGTTACAAAACTGAGCAGAAGACAGATAAGAAAACAAAATATGGGAAAAGTGTTGATCTAAATATTTCAACCCTGGTTTATTGTCAACATTATTTGGTGTCAGTCTGGTCAATGGCAAACTTAAACAATTGTGTTTTGCAAATACAGTTTCAACACTTACACAGTGATGTGAAAACCTATTTGCCCCATCACAGATTTCTACTGTTTTTTGGTCACATTTTAATATATCATATTAGCAAACAAATGCTAATTATCAGAAAAGGATAACCTTGTGATGGACTTGCAACCTGTCCAGGGTGTACCCCGCCCCTCGCACTGTGACTGCTGGGGATGGTCACCAGTGACCCTCGTGACCCTGAAAAGAAAGAAGCGGGTACAGATAATGGATGGATGGAAGAAAAAGATAACTTTAGTTCATACAAAATGCAGTTTTACTATCTAAACCAACCTGGACCTATGTGGAAAAGTCAGTGTCCCCCACATAGCAGACAGGTCTGGATCAGATCTGGTGTCACTACAGCCTGACTTCTGGCATGGCAAGTGATTTATCAATGTGATGTAGGTCAGGTTTGGCAATGATGACGCTGTTTATATGATGACATGCCACACCTGGCACAGTTGTTGTTTCGTACATGAGGCCCAGATCTGTCCATGTCCTGTGCATACCGGGACCACCAAATCCTTTGAAGTAGGTGGGCCGAGTGTGAGTGTAGTGTGTGGGATTACAAACTTTTTTAAGCTATCAAAAAGCATTGTCATGGCAACATGAACTTATAAATGCTTGAGGAGAAAACATGGAGGAAATCACAGAGTATAAGAAGAACTAGACTTATGGCATGGGAACCAATGCCGAGGTTGATGAGGTATTACAGACACCTGAACTTATCACAGACTTAGAACAGGTGAGAGTGGCAGACTAAAAAAAACACTGAGGATGATTAGGCCTCATGCAAATGTTCTTAAGTTGTGCATATGAGTGATTTAGGAGAACTCATCACATTCACCAATTTTCTCGTACTGTCAGATTTTTCAGATATGAACATAATTCATAAGTGGTCCAAACCTGTCGTATATTTTAAGTGCAGTCAGTCTGCTGGTATTCAGACTGATTTTCTTCACTAATGCCTTTATATTTCATTAGTTTGAAGATATTTTGATATGAAATTATATCACACTCCATAATTATGTTGACAATAGACTATTGTGTTTGAATTGGAATTATAATTTTACATGTATTATAGCCTAACGAAATAAATTAAATAGGCTATTAATGCTATTGTATAACACTACAATATTATTATGATGATGTCAAACTACAAACTGATAGATAGATAGATAGATAGATAGATAGATAGAT
>NW_013952754.1:431934-436863 GCF_001266775.1 Austrofundulus limnaeus | reverse complement strand
AGATAGATAGATAGATAGATAGATAGATAGATAGATAGATAGATAGATAGATAGATAGATAGATAGATAGATAGATAGATAGTTAAAACAACATGGCTCAGTTAAAGTCAGAGTTAATGATTCATTAACAACAATGGCTTCCATGAAAGTTCCAAGGCTAGACCCACTCTTGAGCGAAAAGACTAAAGGCCCAAAACAAAACAAACAAAAATAAAAATTAAAAAAATAAATATCTTGATGATTCCCAAAACGTCTGGGGGAAATAATAATGGACTGACAAGACAAAACTGAAACTCTTTGTGTCCCAAAACCTCTGGCATAAAATCTAACATGACATTTCAGAAAAAGAGCATCCTACCCAGAGTCAAACATGATGGGTTAGGGTTAGGTTAAGTAGGCATGTTAGGTTAACTAGTCACTCTAATTCCTAGGTGTGAATGAGACTGTGAATGATTGTTTGTGTCCCTGTGATGGACTTCTGACCTGTCCAGGGTGTACCTCACCTCTCACAGTGACTACCGGACACAGGCATCAGCTGCCTGCGACCTGGGAAGAAAAAAAAAGAAAATGGATGGTTGGATGAAGATGAACCCACATGTCAGAAAAGTAAAGTGACGATGGGTCCTGGAAGACAGCAGACAGCTTGCAGCTCTTTGTTTTCTCTCATCTTCATAATCATAAGGCAGCCCGGGCGCTGCAGCTGTGCCAATATAGAGCGAATGGGTCCCGCATTATTGTGTGCGGGTAGAGTGTTGAGGAGTAGGCGGGTGGGTGATTATATTACTCCATAAACRGCTGTGCCTGGGCGTCTCTGCCGGTTTCACTTTGGAAAGGAGAGTGGGGAGACCTTTGAAAACAGGAGGCTTGAGAATTACGGAAATTGGATCAAATTTTGAAAAATGGCTCTCAATTCGACTGCCATGCAACCCCAACTCACCCTACCTCACTTTTCATTCACTACCTCCAACTGCTTGATATTCTGCTCCACTGGTAGACAACCTAATCATAAAAAAGAGAGGGATTGCAGAAATATGAAATGAAGCCGTTCTCAGTGCAAACAAATGCAAGCACATGTTCAACACTGATGTACGTTTGCACCAACTCTGAATGAAGAACAGGACGCAGGGGATCTGTGCATTTTGCTCTGTTTCTGTTTCTGTTTTATTTGAAGGAAACTTATTTCAAAACAAACACACAACATTTATGTTAACCTTTATGTCCTTAGTCAGATCAAATAAAAGGAAGGTCTGTCACTGATTATTCTTATTTTGATTAATGAAGTTATATTAATTATGATGTGATATTAATTTGTTGATGTCCTGATGTCCAAAACACTTCAACTGACTTTAGTCCAATTAGCCCCTTTTAAACATGTGGGCAGCATACCTTAAGTAAGGATTTTCTTTTCTAAGGCTATTTTTCAAATTCCCCTTAGATCAATTTAGCACAAAAAGTAAGTAAACTTGTGTTTGGTAGATTATTTCTTTGTCGTAACAATGCTTCTTTGTAATAAATATTATGATCGGCACCTGACTGGCAGCACCTGGGGGTACCTGAAGCTCAAAACAAGAGTCAATAACAACAACAAAATAAACTGGCAGAAAAGATTTGGCAAAAATGTGTGCAACCCGCATACTCAGCTCCACTGCTCATCCCACAAATGCATGTTCCCTACAAATGCGGCACCATTTAAAAAGGGAATTAACTGGATTTCCAACTGTGTAAGATTTATTGCCAAGAAGCATTYTTACAACAAAGAAATAATCTGCCAAACACAAATTTACTTACTGAAAAGTAAACTAATAATAAAATATTGCCACTAACAGATTAAAGAAGAGAAATCTGAGGTAAAACAACAGAATTCAAAACAATAAAATCTCACTACTTCCAACATATTTTCATGCTGATAACTGTATACATAACAAATGGTACCTTAGAATAAAAAGTTTTTATCATCAATGCACACATTGAATCATTACTATTGCCTAAGCAGCAGCAACAGTTATTTGTGATAAAATGTGAGTTGAATAGGGGGATTTTGTGTTAAAACTGGCATCTTACTGAGATGCCTTCTTACCGTTCACAGCAGCATTAAACGAAAATATCAACTTTCATCACACTTCAGGGACAACATCATCAGAAATATTCTACCATCACATTTATTTTGTCATTACCTAAATGRGTTTCCCATAAACTGCTAGGGTTTTTAACAAGTTTTGCTCATTATGTGTTTATTATATCTAAATTATGTTTTATCGTAGTAATTATCATTATGTGCTTATTATCCCATGTAATGTTTTAATGCCTTCCGAGCACCACTTTAAATACAATAAGGCTGATATTTTTGTCAGATGACTGATCAACAACCCTGTAGTTATCAGTTAAGGTCTATAATGGTCCAAACAGTAACTACATGGTATTTTCACTAAGATATGTTTTCAGTGTGAAATCATATTCATTCCAAAGGCAGTTGAAGAAATTAATATATTCAGGATGTGGTGAGGGAATCTGAAAATACAGACTTCAATATAGAGGATAGAGTCAACAATATAAGGAATTTAATAAAATAGAGAATTATCAGGGCAGCAAAGCAAAAATAATAAAAAAATAAACTAAACAACTAAGTTCACAGAAGGGACAGGCAGGTAGCAAACAGTATGACCATAGGGTTAAATATCTCTAGAGTGAGCCCTGCCTATTCTGTCCACTATTAGGGTTAAATGGTGTGGAGGATGTTTTGTGATAGAGTACTATGATGCAGTCAAAGCTAACTCATGGTTCTCACTGTATAAAAAATAAAGTTCAGGTTAAAGACTGTTTTTTAGTGTTTTCATAATATACTGATTTTAGGTTGTTTCATGATTCCCTAGACTGGTTAAAACCAGACCCTTGTCCTTTGCTTTGCTTCATACAAGGGTCTGGACTCTCGGCTATAGAGAAGTGATTCTTGCTGGAGGCGTGGCCTCTGTTGAAGTTTAAAATGACTGGATCGGTTGGCCATGACATATGTGTGCCAGCTCCACTGTGAAGGAGGCTAAGCTAAGAAGCTAACCAGAAATTGTGTGCGTTGTAAACAACTCTCGCTTCCATTGCTAAACTAGGACTGCTTTACTCCACAGTWGCTTGTTAACATGAATATGTGTCTCTCATTGATAAACGCACATGTTGGCCAGTATGATGTAGGCTTCTGAGATTCTGTTTCAAATTCAATATGTATACAGTTGCATGGAAAAGTATGTGAACCCTTTGGGATTTTTTGGATTTCTGCATAAATTGGTCGTTAAATGTGTTCTGATCTTCATCTAAATTACAACAATAGACAAACACAGTCTGCTTAAACTCATACCACACAATGAATTATATGTTTGCATGGTTTTATTGAACACAACATGTAAACATTCACAGTGCAGGGTGGAAAAAGAATGTGAACCCCTAGGCAAATGACTTTTCTAAGAGCTAATTTGAGCCAGGTGTCAGCCAACCTGGAGCCCAATCAATGTGATGACATTGGATGTGCCCTGCCCTATAAAAAACAAAACAAAACAAAAAAATAAATAAATAAATAAAAAACACCCCAATTTTGAGTTTGCTGTTCTTAAGAAGCATTGCTTGTTGTGAATCATGCCTCACACAAAAGAAGACCTACGTTCAAGAAATGTTGACTTGCATGAAGCTGTAAAGAGTTACAAAAGTATCTTGATGTTCATGTGTCCATGGTAAGACAGACAGTCTACAAGTGGAGAAAGTTGAGCACTGTTGCTACTCTCCCTAGGCGTGGGCTTCCTGTAAAGARGGCTGCAAGAGCACAGCACAGAATGATCAGTGAGGTGAGGAAGAATCCTAGAGTGTCAGCTAAAGACTTACAGAAAGCTCTGGCACATGCTAACATTTTTGTTGACACATCTACAAAACATAAAATATCACACAAGAATGAAGTTCATGGGAGGACACCACAGAGGAAGCCACTGCTATCCAAAATATTAATAATAATATAAAAAAAACATTGCTGCATGTTTGAAGTTGCGAAAGAGCACCTGGATGTTCCACGGCGCTACTGGCAAAATATCCTGTGGACAGATGAAACCAAAATTGAGTTGTTTGGAAGGAACACACAACGCTATGTGTGGAGAAAAAAAATGCACAGCACACCATCATCAAAACCTCATCCCTGCTGTGAAAGATGGTGGAGGGGGCATCTTGGTTTGGGGCTGCTTTGCTGCCTCAGGGCCTGGACGGATTGCTGTCATAAAAGGAAAAATGAATTCACAAGTTTACCAAGACATTTTGCAGGAAAACTTAAGACCATCTGTTCYCCATCTGAAGCTCAACAGAGGATGGATGATGCAACAGGACAACAACCCAAAACATAAAACGTAAATCAACAATTGAATGGCTTCAACAGAAGGAAATACACCTTTTGGAGTGGCCCAGTCAGAGTCCTGACCTCAACCCATTTGAGATGCTGTGGCATGACCTCAAGAGAGCGATTCACACCACATATCCCAAGAAAATTGCTGAACTGAAACAGTTTTGAGAATAGGAATGGTCCAAAACTCCTCCTAACCGTTGTGCAGGTCTGATCTGCAATTACAGGAAACATTTGGTTGAGGTTATTGCTGCCAAAGGAGGGTCAACCAGTTATTAAATCCAAAGGTTCACATAGTTTTTCCACACGGCACTGTGAATGTTCAATAAAACCATGCAAACATATAATTATTTTGTGTGGTATGAGTTTAAGCAGACTGTGTTTGTCTATTGTTGTGACTTTGATGAAGATCAGAACACATTTAATGACCAATTTATGCAGAAATCCAAAAAATCCCAAAGGGTTCACATACTTTTTCATGCAACTGTATAACTGTTTTAATTGAACAAAACTATTTATTTTTATATGTGAGTTTAAGTAAAGTGGCAGTGAGTTTTAGGAAA
>NW_013952754.1:428498-430782 GCF_001266775.1 Austrofundulus limnaeus | reverse complement strand
GGGGTGTACAGTGCCCTGAGAAAACAATTTTGGCGCCAAATAAACTGAATTGAATTGAACTGAATGGAATTGAATTGTGTTCTTTTGCTGTCCTCTGAAACTCCAGCTGGTAAAGGCACATTGTTGCTCCTCCTCACTCCGATTTTTCTGGAGGTTTCTTCCTGTTAAATCTAAGTTGTTCCTTTCCACTGCTCAGGATGGGAAATTGATTTCCTTCGAAACATAACTTTTACTAATGATTGAGATTAAATTTGTTGTGAATTACTACTACGTAAACTTAATTAAATTCAGTAGCCTTAACACCGTCTATATACAATGGTCAATATGTTCTCAGCACACACAGTATAGTAACACTGAAGTTGTTCTGTTGAGAAAACAGAAATAGTTAAAAGTGGAGAGTTTTAATATTATCCACACACTGGTATGTCATTTTTGAGAAAGAGTTAGTAACTGTTTACCAGAACACCACTTCAAATGTAACTATGCCTTTAAGTAAACAAGCTGGTCTCACCTTTAATAGTGGTAAAATATTATATTCACACTTTGTAATAGAAAAAGTTACAAAGTATCAGTCTGAAAAGCTCAACAGTGAAGTGGTGAAAATGACATCCTGAACAGCAGCATGTACTTCTGACACACTGTCTTCCCGTCACTCACAGCCCAGCTGGATTTTCTGCCATTTGCTTTGAGTTGCCCTTCATGATTTTCTCCTTTTAGTCTTTGGCACYTCTAAAGACACACAGCAGGTTTATGTGTCACTTGAAAAAAAAYGGGYAAAAAAWCTGGAAAGGACAGAGAAAGAAATCTAAATGTCAAGCTGGAGGGTCAGCGTGAAACGACAGGGAATAGTTTCTTTTTCTCAAACAGCGGCGCAGACACTGATTTTAGTAAATGGGTTTTCTGACCCTACAGAATTATCCCTCCTCAGACAAGATGACATTTTATCTACCTGCAGGCTGTCCTGACATAAATGACAATTGATATCATTACTGTTCTCTGTTTAAATCTTTTCAATTTAAAACACGCCGGGGTAAATTTACCAGCCTCAGTACCAGCCGTAGATAAGACATGAACTCAGAAAACTCCTTTGAGTGAATCCTGAGAGAGGAAACACTCAGACAACACTCAGAACTAATGTGGCTCATTAGAAGTTTGGGACACACTGGAGGTGACCCACTCACATGGTCACCTCAGATACTCCTAACAAGACCCACACAAGTGATGACATCACCTCGAACCACGTTTGATGAAGCAGCTGTGTGAGTGACACCTGAAAGCTGTGTGAAGTAAGGAGAAACATGAAAATATGTTAATTGAAAGATTCTTGTTTAAATAATGACAAAATAATAATTCTGTGCAATAGGTTGCAAAAATATCCTCCGACCCCCAACTGGTACTTATTCTACTTTCTTGCCTTACAAACTGCCTGAGCCACAGGCAGGTCCACGCCTGATAAAATACCACCAGTGAAGAAAATCTGCAAGGCTGTCAGCAAAAGAGAAAAGTTCAGAGGGATGGCAGGTTTTCACCCAGACCAGAAGGACTCCTGCTGTTCATTCTGCCTGTGGAGAGTAGAAAAAGGTCAAGGCTGCTGACTGGAATCTTTTTCTGGTTTTCTTTCCTCATTCAGCTCTTTCTGCTCTTTCTTTCCTCACTGTGGGCCGGCTGCTGTCAGGCTGAGGTCCACCCTCAGGTGCAGCTCCAGCAGCTGTCACACATGTTCCRTGTCACCTCATCAGTGAATTCAGGGCCGGCCAGTGGCATAGGCAGTGTAGGCTAATGCTAAGGGCTCCATCCATCTAGGGGCACCACTAATAGGGGACAAAAACAAAAAGGATTGTATAAATTTTATCACTTGGTTTAGTCTGTAGAATAATCAGTGGTTACTCAGGTTTATGAAAGTAACTTGCTCTGGTTTCTAAAGACAAAAAAATGAGATCAAAGACAAAACTATTTCATTTGGTATGTGAATGTAAGTAAATTGGAAGTAAGATTTAGGAAACTGCACATTTATACTGTCATCCTCACTGGTAATAAAGGCCCCCATTCAACAAATTCAAAGCGGCCTACGGACCACTGGTTGATAGTCCAAGTTGTAGCTTGTACAGCGGGTAAAATAAGTATTGAACACGTCAACATTTTTCTCAGTAAATATATTACTAGAGGTGCTAATGACATGAAATTTTCACCAGATGTTTGTAACGGGGTAACCCTGGTGAAAAAAAACTTTTCTATTGTTTTTCTTTGTCTTTGATTTTATTTTCTACACTTATAAGAAGAAAAT
>NW_013952754.1:426671-427931 GCF_001266775.1 Austrofundulus limnaeus | reverse complement strand
ATTTTCTTCTTATAAGTGTAGAAAATAAAATCAAAGACAAAGAAAAACAATAGAAAAGTTTTTTTTCACCAGGGTTACCCCTACACAAACATCTGGTGAAAATTTCATGTCATTAGCACCTCTAGTAATATGTTTACTGAGAAAAATGGTGACGTGTTCAATACTTATTTTACCCACTGTATTTTTGCTCCGGACACTTTTTTTTTTTTGTGAGCCAAGGAGCAGAAATGTCTCTTTTGATTGTAAAGGTTGCAGACCCCTGTACTAGATAAACATGGGTCAAAAAGTTTCAAAAATAAAGTGGCATTTCATTTTATCTTCAAATTTTTAAACTCTCTTAAAGACCTATTATCTGTACCTCTCTTTGCAAAATAGAGAAATCTCAACTCATGAAGTATTCTTTTGTCAGTTGTGCTGGTGTTTGGTGACTTGAGAGCTTATTTCAGCAACCTATTCTCCTACTTAGGCAAAACATATTGTTTGCCACCATATCAGACACAACAGCCTTGTTGTTTCCTGCCCCCACCCCCTCCCGTCCTCTTGTTAATAACAATATGACTTGTATCCATGGAGCAGCAGCACTACGTACAAGTCCACTGTTATTTCCTGAGCAGTGAGCAGGACTGATAAACGGCAGTGATTTGTTCAGTGTTTGACAGTTTGCTTATTTCCTTTTTTCCTCAGAGGGCCCCTCATCAGCTAATTTCAACATGGCAGCCACAGAAGCACAGGTCTTTGGGGAAATGTCATTTTTAATTAAATCCCAGGTCCTTTTAGATAAGCAGTTAGGCGTTAATTTCACCCAGGGCATGACGTTGTCAGGCACCCAGGAGCGTGACGTATGTCTGTCAAGATTATTCATTATTCAAAGTCTGAAGCCCCCCCTGGAGCAGTGGTTCGAGCTGTCACCTCACAGTGATAAGGTTGCAGGTTCAATTCTTGGTCTTTCTCTGTGGAGTTTGCATGTTCTTCCCGCGTACACATGGATTTCCTCTGGGTACTCCAAGACTAAACATCAGACTAAAAACATGCAAATGAGGACATTTTGTAACTCAAAATACAGCTTTTCTCCGAAGTTTCTGGCCTTGAGGGATGGGGTTTGTTTTGCTTTAATTAATAGAATGAAATTTCTTATTTAAAAATAACATAAATAGTACATTTAAATACATTAAAAATGAATTTACGAAATGCACAGCTTTTCACGAAACATCCAGGTTAGGTTTTGTGTGTATGTGTATGGTTTTTTTCTACAATGTGGGG
>NW_013952754.1:422687-425571 GCF_001266775.1 Austrofundulus limnaeus | reverse complement strand
GTGTGTGTGTGTGTGTGTGTGTGGGGGGGGGGGGGTTAGACTTTTGACTAAATATAATTTAATGTCTGATTAAATACTGTATGAAAAATAAAATTATGTTTTTTGCACGGGTTCATATCAGATTTAATTCAATATCTGTAAAACTGAGTAAGTTATGGTTGGGTGCAAAGTTGTGCTGGGGATCTTGAATTGAGTCCACTCCAAATTTGAATCAGTTTAAGACATGCATTAAATTAAAACTTTTGGAAAGTTTTATTAAAATCCATCCACTGGTTCATGAAATATTTTGGTAACGGACAGACAAACAGACACACACAGCCAGAACCATTCTTGTCTGCCTTTCCTTATTGACTCTGGGCAATAATACAGTATATGAATTTGGCATCTTTAATTCTGCTTGTATTTAAGCAAAACTGCCATAAGCACATGTTTCCATTTTAACACAGTAAAATGTGCTCATTAGTATGGAGTATCAACATAATTGAGATTAAGACAATAAATAAATAAATGGCCCAATAAATAAATACACTTAAAATGCACCAATTCATTAGAAAAAAAATAATTTTACCCCATGTTTTATAATTAAATTAATCATATTTGTTTTTCCAGTTTAGTTCAAACAAATTATATATTTTTGCACATATTCAAAATGTTACTGTTTTATGTTTTTGTTTTTCCTTGTACTTGTGGAATGGGTTGGGGCAGGAATTTTACTTGAGGATGCATTGTGCATGCAAAACGGAAAAAACGTAAAAAAACTACACATGTAAACTACACATGAGAATAAAAAGACACAATTTAATAAAGTTGTTCTAATGACACAGTACACTAAAATGGACTGTTGTTCCCATAACTAGTTGCTAAACTGAGGCAGCCCAGGTATGCACATGGATCCTGCTACTTCCTGTCTATTGATCAGAAGTAGACGAGCTGACCCAAGAAGGGCAGCCCTCATTAGCATAATGAGGCAGAAATGAATAAGGTAAATTAAAAGCAGGAGAGAGAATTTTAAAAATATATGGAAATAAAAATACTTGTAAAAAAACAATAAAATAAATACATAAAAATACACAATTGTATTCACAAGTAAAAGGAAAAACACAAAAAATATATGCTTAAACTGTTTTTTGGAACTACGCCAGAAAAATAAATATGACGGTCAATTAACTTATAAAACATTAGGTAAAATTCTACATTTTGAGCTAATTTGTGTATTTTAAGTGTATTTATTTGTTTATATTTTGGGTCATTTATATATTTCTTCTTTTATGTCAATTGTGGTCCTCCATACCTCAGAACAATCGTTGGAACAGGACTGCGCGATTAGTAGTTTTCGGAACTTTTCGGCTTTTTCCGACACCACCACTTCGTCACCTCCATTTTATTTGTGTGTGTGTGTGTGTGTGTGTGTGCGCGCGCGCGTAGACAGTCGGTCGCGGAACGGGAGCACGAGCGGATACACTGAAATTGCTACAGAAATGGACGGGTAATATATTTGTTTTTTATATGAATATATGTGCTATTTAAAGACAGTGAAACTCAGTTCGCATTATTCGACACTCACTGACGTTTTAGGACATAAATGTAGGCTGAGTGAAATCAGGAAGAAGAGTCGCGAGCTTCTGTTTCCATAGCCACGCGCTCTCCTCTCCTGAGGAAGTGCGTCTGTGTTAGCATGCTACTGTTGTTTAGCTCACTCGTATGTTTATAAACGCTGTCAATAGAAAACATGGCGACTCCATGAAGGGCGAAAGTGCTCACAGTTGGMTTCGGTGCCGTTCTTTTTGCAGTAATGCCGTCGACGCTAATAAAGTTTAACAATAAACTACACCCATCCTTTTGCTCAGTGGCTAACCAGCGCTAGCTGACAACAGTCCCAGTTGTACACCACTTGTGAATAACCGGATATGTAAATAATTACCATTAATTAAGCCTTTGATGTTGAACATTCCCACTTAAAGCAGAGATGTCCAGTCTTTATGGAAAATAATAATAATACAACCAAGTTTAAGTAAAGGCAGTTTTATCTTGGATCTTATGCTTTGGCTATATTCTATAATTAAAAAGCAAACAAGTAGAGTTTATGTTGTGAAACTTTATTTTGTATTTTTAAAGGACAGTAATAAGTAAGTAATCAACACTTTCTTATTTTGGATTATATAGACATAAATCTCTCATTGCCTTTCATGCCAGGGTTTCAGACTAAATTCGTCTGATGAGAAATAATGGTGTTGTTGTCGTCTTCGGTCAAACTTGTAAATAACATCATGAGTGCGATCTTGTGATATTTTGCATGAGCTTACATAATTTATTAGCACAACTATGTGTTGTGAGTGATTCTTAGCTACTACCACACCAAACTTTAGCCTAATATCTGTCAGCACACATTTACCTGCAGTGTGAATGTAGTCTTTGTGTTCTCAGTGTACCTGAGCTTGTCTTATGACCCACTATGTGAGGTGTAGTGTTGAATCTAGAGTGTAGCATTGTCACAACAACTCAGAGTTGACAGTAGCTACAATAGAGCTGAGCAGCAGTGTTTTCTATAAAGAAGCTTTCTTCTTTCAGATGCCTGCAGCTCAGCCGTGAGCGTGTGTAAATTTGTGTGTACTGTTTTAAAATTTTTTGTTTTGACCTCRATTAAAATGTCTCTTTCAGCATCAGCGACGTTACAGTTGGAGTGAAGGTGAGTGTTATCACGTGATGCTTTTGGTTCATTCATTTATTTAGGTTAATGTTTGTGTGTTTGTTACTAAATATCTCTACGACACGACACCAGTGACACGACTGAAGAACAACAGATTTAATTATGACCATTTCAAACTGAATGTTAGTTTAAAAAATCATTTATTCATTATGTTCACACTGTACCGCTTATATATAT